>NW_009914072.1:0-9017 GCF_000696875.1 Nestor notabilis
TATATATATATAGTAGAGCGTTGAGTAAGAGTTGGCTTGTTGTTGAAAACATCAGAGACTATCCAATCCTTTTCAATACCACCCATGGGTTGTGTCCTCAGCATCCACCTGGGGTGAGGAAACCTCTTGACCAGTCCGCCTCAGAGCCGCAGTCCCTCCTTGGGACCGGCGTGCACACACACACATGCACGCACACGCACACATGCACCCACATGTGACATACACCTCTGCTACAGTTCCCTTCTCCTCACCTCCCCCCCAAAAAACCTAGAACAGGAACCAAAACAACAAAACAAAAACAAAAAAAAAAAAGCAAGGACAAAAGGAAAACAAAATCACAGCTGGACCCTGTCCTACACGAGGTGTTAGAAAACAGGAGCCATGACAACACATTCATTTCCACTAAGGGTGTGTGAAGCAGATACTGCCCCTTCTGTAGCTCTCGATAAACCTAGTCACTGACAAACACTTGTGGAAAAACATATGCACCAGTCTCCTGCATAATACCAGCTGCAACTATAACAACAAGGTTATAACATAAACCTAAAATAAGATGATAACATGTAAATACTGGGTTATTTAGTCTACAGTACAGTAATCTGGATAAAAATGACAAGGGATAGCCTAATTTCCTTTCCCCAAACAACTTTTACTTTCCTACATTGGATCGACCTTCAATGCAAATCTTAACCTCCTGAGGAATAAAAGAAGGCTTGGGAAGAGTCAAAGGTGGCTCCTCTTCTGATTTCTCTAGTTTTCGTGTTTCTGGGGCTGACCACCTCCTCTTCCTCGTTGCCGGGGGCTTGCTGGGTTCTGTTTTGGTGAGCAAAGGTGCTGCAGGCAATCCTATTTTGTCCGGAAACTTCAGTTCACCGTTCTCAGCTAACATCTGTGCGCTTCCCTGATTAATCCCGTTTTCCTGCTCCGCATACCTGTGTCTACTTCCAGCTAGACTGTCATTCTTTGAATGCTTCAGCAAGATACTAGCTGAGTCCATGGGCTGGCCCTTTTTAATAGAGCCATTCTTCAGGTTCTTGAGCGTGAGCGATATGCAGACGTCCCCCACCGAGAGTTTGGAGCATGGCAAATCAAAGAGCTGGCTGGTTCTCTCAGGGCAGCAGGATGACCAGCCTTGTCCAAATACAAAAAAAGGGTATTCTACCAAGACTTCCACGCTGACCTGCAGGGAGAGAGGGGACAACAGAGAGAGACAGAGGGAGAGAGAGGGGAGAGTGTGAGATCACCCGTATGCACGCGCACGGCAGGCACCGCTTGCTGCCGTGGAGAGGGATAAAGCTGAAATCACGAAAGTGCTGTTCAGTTTCTGCAATATCAGTACACTGACACCTGCCTTCACGTCTATCCTTGTCACATGGGTGTCAATGCTTTCTTCAAGATCTTCCTACCACGAGACCTCAGTGGGAATCAAGCTTTAGCTTTACCCAGCTGCTCTGAGAGGTGTAAAAGGCAAACCAGCTTTGGCATATGGCAAACTCCATGCCCTGTCATCCCCATCTAAATACTTGCAAACCAGAGGATGGCTCAAGGGAAGCTCAGATCTGACACAATTTTCTAAATGACCACAAACACCACCATCCTCACCTCTGCTTGAACAAGCGTGTACTTACCAGTGTGAAACAGTGCAGGCATGCTGATTTCCAGGGGAAGGCCACGAGTATGTACAGAGTTGTAGCCGTAAGAGCAGGGAGCAGGAACCTGCCTTCCCCCAGCAGCCCTTTTACCAGTCCAGTTTCTTCCCTTCTCATACCTGCTCTCCAACTTTGCAGTTGAGTTCACTTCCTGCACTTCCTCAGGAAGAAAGAGGATCATCTCTCCTCCTTCTGCAGCTCCTGCACTGGGTCTCCTTTTCTGCACTCTGTCCCCCTTCCCCCCACTTTAAAAACACATCTGGTTATGAATCCTACCTAACCATCTTACAAGGAGATGCCATAGCCAGGAGAACAGACCAGCAACAGGCACTCACTGCTCCTTGACCTTGTGAATGCTGGGCCTTGAGGTCACAACGTGATAAAGCACCTAAATACCTGCTTATCTTTGCATGTGTCAGCAGTCCAGTGATCACTGCATGGTGCTGTGTCTGCAGGCTCAAACACTTGATGTGGCCCCACGTAAATCACCACCCATGGGGCTGAGTGCCCGCCCCAGCACACCACATGAGGGCAGGAAATTTGGACCAATACTTTTTTTAACATTTGGCACATGATTTTAACTTGCTGTGTGTGGCACCGGTGAGGTCTGTTACTTTAAGAATGTGGCTTATGCTACAGTCAGATATCCACAGCTCTGCACCCAAGATCCACGTGTCCTCTGGAGCTCTTCTTGGGCACTGTGGGCAGGATCCTGCTCTGATATTGTAACCCCTATTCGGTAGGGGCTAAAGGGCAGGAGAACACCTGAATACAAGTGCTCATCTCATTTCTGAGGCACTCGGCAGGCATGGAGCATACCAGCTGCCTAGAAAGCCTTCCCTCTCCTTGAACACAGACTCACTTGAAAGGAACATCACAGCAGGCTTGTGAAGCCACCTCTCACCCTGGAAGCAAGTTAATGCTGTCATACCGAGCATGACTTTGTATCATCAAAAATACATTTCAACATTAAGGAATAGAAGCAGTCTGAGATGCACAGTGCACTCCAGTGTTCAAACACCTCTGTTCATAATATTAAGTGTGAACCTTGGGATGAATTTGCATGGCCTGTCTCACAGAAAAGGTTGGACTCAATGGCAGTATGGCACCCAGCAGCCCTGATGCCTCCTTGCTAGCGCTGCTTACCCTCAGAGACACCCTCCCTGCAAGCAGGGCCTGAGGTACCCTTGCAGCCCACCAGATCCACATCCCTTTTGGGCAGGAAGACTTGATCAGTGATGTCCCACAGCTCAGACAGGAGCTTCAGAACCAGGAACCCAAAGATTCCGATCAGATATTGACTGTGCCTCCAACTGGTTAAGTCCATGCCATGTACTAGCAGCCAACTGCTGTTTATGAGACAGCTGATAACGTTAGGAAAAAACCTTATGATGTCTATAAATATATGCTATGTACCTCTGCAACTAGGCCAACGAGTAACACTGCATGTATTATCCTGCCACTCCACCTGCCCAACGTAGTAAGCCACTATATAAGGAATTTCAAAAGGAGCAGTTTAGAGGCACAAGATAACCCCCACTACATCAATTTCTGTCATATTAAACCTTCTCCAACCACAACTGTCTACCAAGAGTCACCTACACACATGGCAATAATATAGGATAATGTAGGCAATAGGACCTGATTCTAGGCCTGGTTTATGCTCTGAACTATGGAGAAAGTAGGGTGAAGTAACCGTGAAAGTCCCATCCCTCCATGTCATTGGATAGAAACGCTCCAGTGCCAGATTTGCGTAAGTATTTGCCCAGAGTTTGGGATCTTGTTCCATACATAGTGGGGGGTCCAACTGGGAGCAGTGGTCAATATCCAGTGGTCAATATCACTGTCTCCCATGGACTTAAATGGAAACTGCTGTCTTAAATGGAAATTGCTGTCTACACAGAGCTGTGAGCTTCTCTACAGGCAGAGATCTCTGGTGGACACAGCTTTCTCCTTTATATTGCTATTGCTATGCCTCTCCTCTTCCTGCCTGCTGATTTTTTTTTTCCTTCTTTTTCTGCTTTCCTATCCTTGTCAAAAGCTATTTATATCTGTGGGAATCATACACGCTTGTGTGCATCATCCTCGCCGACACACAAGTTCCTCTTGATGTGAACACACTTCCACATCATGTGGCATCCAAAACACTTGCCTGAACTGTCAGTCACTGAAACAAATCCCAGAATTGGCGGTGGTGATCATGAGTAACACCAAATAATAAAGGATGGTGAAATGCTGGAATTCCCATGATCCATTCACAGTGTGCATGTAGCACTACTGATTTGAAATGGGCTCCCTCATGATTATCAAGCCCTGTTTTAGCCGGCTGCTTCTGGATTTAGCTAACTTGGGATTTAAGGCAACCATTCTCTACAAACAATAATAGACAAAGCCCTTTAAAGCATTAAAATTCAGTAAAAACAACCCTGCATAACTTTTTTCTGCACTAAACCACTAAAAATTAATTCTAAAGCTCCCTCCCCCAATATCATCCCATGATTATTGTAGGAGAAAAAGAAATTTGGAACTTTTTCCCAGCTACTATGACAAAAAAGCAAGAAATGAAAATGTTGGTCCCTCTTCAAGCACAATAAGGCCCTGCTGCAAACTATATTTATATTTCTATTTTTTAAGACTGACTAGTGAGAACACCCAAAACTGTTCAGTGCAGCCACTGAGTATCTGCAATTTTCTATAACCCTTTGTGCTTTTATTTCTCAGCCGAACTCGGTAGGTAAGGCAGCCAATTCAGACTCAGGAAACCCTGGCTGGAGCTGGAACACAGATGATAGGTGCTGGAAGATCTGATGCCCAGAAAACACCCTTCCCATCATTCAGAAACGCAGCAACTTTAGTGTCGGGGCTCACTGTTGCAACCAATGCAACAAGCACTAAAGGAAAAGGTGCCTAAGGAAAAGTGGTTTGAGTGAACTGTATTTTAATAAATGTAAATATGCATTTTCCAATTAAGTGGTATCAGGTTTCCCCAATATTATTAAAATGTGATGAAACTAGGAGTGGCAGCCTGGAAACGAAGAGAAGGAAGCTGCTCTGGAACCAATGTGCAATTAAGCAGTGGAGCTCCCCACAGAAGGTTTTGCTGCTGGTGCTGAGAGACTCCTTGGGTCCAAAAAACAGCTGGGCAGACTGGTGGAATAGGAGCTCTCCCTCTCGCAGAGAGAAGTCTGTGCAGTGCCATGCTTCCATGTGACTGCCCTGACTCTGAGACTCTGGGACTACTAATGTTCCCACCACTCCAAACAACACCTGCCTTCAGCCAGCACAACACATGGTCTGGTGGGCATCCACCGGATGCATCTAGCCCAGCTTCAGTACACCATTATTACAATAAATGTCCCCAGGGCTTGAAGGTTAGGGGCTACTGCTCTCCACGTGATCCCACCATTCCTCAAGAGAAGCAATCTCTATCCACGAGTCCACTGGCTGCTGAGTTTATCACATGAGCTCTCATCTGCTGCGCTCCCAGAATTCAGTAACACGTATCCGAAGACAGATCACAGCTGCCTCATCACTTGGAGGAACAAGGACTTACTGCCCCATGACCAGGGGACACGGATATCACATGAGGGGAAGGCTGGGAGAGATCTCCATCTGCAGCAGCAAGCTGAGTCAACATCTCTTTTTCTGTCTGTTACAGTGCCAAAGATAATGAAAAGGAGAGTGCAGAGTAAAAGAAAAAGTAACTGGTTTGTGTGTGTGCAGAGATACAAGGGTAAAACTAAACAAGATGACAGTCTAAAAAAATACATACTAAACAAAGCTAACCAGAGCTACTAACTAGACACTCTAACAGGACTTTTCCATCTCTAGTGTCTATGATTCTGGGTTTCTTTAAAAAAGGAAAATTAAGAACTGTATGTTCATCTTTCTAAGCTATCCTTGAGGAATGATTAGGAACTGAAATGCAGGGATGAAAGCAAGCATTTCAGAGAACTTATTTTGCACCTCCTGTGTATTTTGGCCTTAACATTAATGGAGGTGAATTACTGGCTTCCTCTTGTTCCTGGCAGCAAAAGAAACAACAGGTAATAATGATGTGTTATTACAAGAATAATACGTGGAATTGCAAGGAGATGCAGATCCACAGGTCTTTTCTTTTAGCAACTTGAATGCAGAGGAGTAACAGCTAGACTTTGGGTTCTGGTCCAGTTGATACTTACTTGACTTCTTCCTAATCCAAAGTAGGGATGCTATGAAATGGAAACCTCCTATCTCTCCAGGGCTAAGGCCAGTTATTTCACTGAAAAGGCAGGTGGCTTTAGGTAGGTTAATTTTCCTCTGGGTTTCCATACCTGGAAGAGGGTTTGATCTGTCAGGTGACCGGAAGACAGGGAAAAGAGATAGGATGACCTCTTTCTGCTTAAGTGCTGTGCTGGGGAGGGGCAGCTGTGGGCTTGCAGTGATAGGATACAATAGCAGCTGCATGGTGCCTGCCTATTGACATTACAGTTGTACAGGCTCAGCTAAAAATAATCTCCTACCTCTGTCCCTCAACTGGTGAGAAAATTAGCTAATGTTTGCACAGAGTCTGAAAATACAAATTCATCACAATTATAATGACTTCCCAGAGATCCCTGGGAGGAGTACGTAAGTGAGCCAAAGCTAATGATAATAATGCTATTTTTGTATGGCACTTACTCTTTACAACTTATCCCTTGATAATACCATTTGAAAAGCTCCCTCCTTCCAGAAGTATGTATGTAACTGGAACTTAATTGTAATTCAATACTTTGCCAAGCTACACTACACACGCAGATACGTCCCCACTGTACTCCGGAGTCAAGAGGTATTTAAGTGCAGCAGCACCACAGTGCCACTGCTCAAAGCAGCACGACTAAATGCTATTTTTGCAACGAGAAGTCTAAGCCCTCTTCATGCAGGCAATTTTCTAACGAGCTATGATTGCTGTACACCTGCTAATAAGGCTAAATGCCTTCATATAGCAACACTGGGCTGAGGGAGGTCACGGAGACTTCAAGCACAGAGAAGCAATCTCTCTCCCTGTGTCTCAACGCAGGCAAGGAAAAACCGGCAGAGCCGTCCCTGCTATGCTGGGACACAGCTGATCTGGGAAGAGACCCAAGTCCTGGAATCTGCAGGAAACCTAAATTAAACTCTCGTTTCTAATCATATCTCTACGTGACTTGCCCTCCATTCTGGAAGCATCCCCGGTGGGAAACACAGCTGGGGAGTATTTCGGCTGCGATGATGTCAGCTTGCTCCTGATAGGCTTCTCCGTAAGGTGCCACTTTGCTGGGTGAGATCCATGTGCCTGGCCCTGCATTTTTACAGACTCGGCTTGCTTTCTGCCAGAGGATGGCACTCCACCCCCTGCAAAGGCGTTCTTCCCCGTGCCCAGGACTACAGCATATCGCCTGCGTTGACACGTCAGTGAACAAGACATGACAAAAGTGCTACCTGCTAATCTGTACCTCTTCTGCTGGTGCAGGGACCGGTGGCCTGGCGGCAGGAAGAGAAGCAGGAGCAAGATGAAGACTGCCAATGGGAGACAGCTACTTTTAAAACTCATTATTCAAGGCACCAGGGCAAATTACAGTAACTGGTCCCGATGCCAGGACAGTTCCTCTCATCACAAAGCCTGATGTGCACCAAAATCCAGTTGAGCAGTGGGGAAAAAAAAAATCACATCTTTATACTGAAAGCACCAGAGGCCCAACTTCTATCAGCTGTGCAAATGAACGCACATACATAAACAAAACTACACAGGGAATCTGCATGTTAGATATGAGAAAGGGGATATGTCATATGTAGTGATTTACCATGTATGCACAACTGGGGGAGGACAGGCCACAGACTGGTGTCTTGCTCCTCAGTACTGTCACTGTTTTTCTTCTTCAAACTGTCAGCCTGAGGTGCTTTACTACATGTGACCACATCCAGCTCCTCTCTCCCTCTCATTCTGTTCTCCAGTGCTGAGGGTGCAGCAGCAGGGCTACAGATGCTGCAGTTCACAGCACTCAAACCAAACCAAAAAGATTTGCAGTGAGATTATTTAGACTGAGTACCTATAGGAAGCAAAATGCTATCTGAACTGCTCCAGCCTCAATGCAGCAGAATCTATACCGCTGAGAAAACAGACAGCAGCAGGATGACGCTTTATGATCAATATGTACTCATTCTCAACCAAAAAATACTTTTGGAAAGTTACAGGTTTTCTTCCTACATTGCAAACCAATGAGAAACAAAGGTCAGAAGCACAGCACAGCCACCTAGATGTTCTTTCCAAATTTCCCTTGAACACACAGTTTATCTAAGCTATGCCGTGTTTAAACCAGCTGCAACCAAAGCCTCCAGAGAACTCTGTAGTGCACTTCAGTAACTTCTGTGTGTGACGGAGCCATTCCCAGGCAGCTCCAAGCTTTCAGGTGACAGAAATTCACTGCCTTGTGCACTACCTATCTCTTAAGAGTAGGATTTGAGCTGAATCTAACCTGAGCTTTCCAGTGTGAAAGGTAAAAATCACCTATCAAAATGCAAAATATATCCTCTCGTACTGCTTACGCCATTTTATATTTTAATCAAAACGCATGAAGATCATGTAATTCTTCCTGTGGGTTCTCCACTATAACAAAGACCTGGTTTATATCCAAGAGACTACGGTTATCACCAGTGTGACCCCGGTGACTCCTCCTGCACGGCGGAGCGCATGAGTTTTGGACCAGAGTTTGCCTCATGGATGGATGTGGATGATGAAGAACCACCCCTGTGCAGATCCAAAGTGACCGAGGCGTGCTGAAGAAAGCTGCACCTGGGGGAACACAGGGTGCACCCCAGTCCAACCCCCCTACCCCACCGCGCGTTGTCATTACCTGTGCTCGATGCTCCCCAACCGCAAACTGTATCACGGCAATGCCTGGGCTATGGCTGTCTTCAATCCTCTCCACAGTGCTGGAGTCTATTTTCAGGTCATTGCTAATTTCCGCGCTCTGTATGAAGTCTTCTGTTTTCAAGTCCTCTACTTTCTTCAGCTCCCCGTTGGCCAGCTGAATGATCGACCCCTTCATGAAGTAGGGGGGCAGCGTGGGGGGCGCGGCGGCTGGGGAAGCGATGGACTGCACCACGGGCAGGTGGATCTGCGCCTGCACCATGGTGGCCTGGTAGGCGGGCTGGGTGGTGAGGGGCTCCGCGCTGAAGTTCTCGCTCTTGGGGACGGCGGTGGTGACGAACGTGTGAGGCACTGCTGCAAACTGAGGAGACGACGTGACGATTGCAGGCGCAACTCCTGACGGCTCGACGTCCGCGCTGCCGACCGGTATCAGCAGGGACTGGGTGCCAGGGATCACCAGGTGCTGTGGCAGGGCGGCGCGGGGCCCCGGGGCGTTCTGC
>NW_009914072.1:9105-45568 GCF_000696875.1 Nestor notabilis
TGTGAGGGGACAGCGTGGCCACCGCCTTCACCCCCTCGTGGCCCAGAGCCTGCTGCGGAGACAAGGCGTAGGACCGATGGGCTGGCTTTCCTAAGTGCAAGCTTCCCTTGTCGTTCAGGGCTGATGGAGAGGTGTCGCGGTTGGTGGCCTGCTGCACCTCCATGTCCGCTGTGGGTGTGCTGCTGTTGGGGACTACCATGACGGAGGCTCGGACACCTGAGGAATCCCGCGTGCCGTACTCAGCGGGGCTCGAGTGGACTACCACGTGCCTGGTCTCGTAATGATGGGGAGCTGGTTTATTGCCTGCTTTGACTAGACCCATGTCGGCAGAGGGAGAAATGCCGTACCTCCGGCTCTTCTCGATCTCGCCGTTCAGTACCTCCTTGGCCTGCATCGCCTGCAGCCGGCTGCTCTCAGGCTTCTTGGGGGGATCCCTGGTGACGAAGTGGCCCCCCGAGTCGGTGTACTGCACCACTACTTGGGAGGAAGGGCCGAGTGTGAGGGTGTGAGGGATCACTGTCTGATGGGGGTGCAGAGGGACCGGGATGGTTGGAGGAGAGACATTTCTGACAGTGCTCTGGGAAGAGCTGGAAATGTGGACGTACTGGTTCTGCTGGGTGGGTGGAGGAGACCCAGCGGCGATCAGTCCAGGTGTCCTGACCAGGTGCGGCTCAACTTTGTGCCCCTGCTGGCTTAAGCCGCTCATGCTGGCCAGCAAAGTGGAATAAGCCTCCAGCTGGGAGCGCTGGGATGGAGTGGTTGCAACGGCCCAATTGGCTGTTGGGGAAATCAGCTGTGAGGGGATGAATCCGGTGTACGACCCGCTGTACTGGGGCCCAACAAACTGGAAGGTGTGTTGCAGGTGCGTGTACTGCACGGGGGAAACGGGGGTCCCTGACTGGGAGAGGGCAGGCGAGTACACCGTGGGAAGGGTGGTGGAGGCTGGCACAGACCTGGGTGCGCTTGGCGGGGAATAGTCCAGGCCTGCAGACAGGGACTTGTGCAAACCCTGCTGCAAGCCCGCCTCCACCGACGACGTCCCCCCAGGCCGGTGCCGGCTCCCCAGGCCGCCCTGGCTGCTGGGGGTGCTGGGGAGCCATGCTAGGTTATCCGCACGGTGGTTTTCGTTTGGCAGGACCGGCTTCACCTCCGAAGGCAGGCTGGTGGCAGGGATTTCTCGCTTCTTAGGTGGCAGGCATTCATTGCTCCGCTCTTGGGTGGATTTCATCTTTCGCCGTCCCCCCTCCACTGTGCTTGCTTCACTGTCTGGCTGGCTCTGATTTCAGTCTGATAAACGGAAAGTCACATTTGATTTCTGCAAGGGATCCAGTGACTTCATGAGGAATCATCTCCCCGTGAGCACGATCCTCCGACAGGTCCTCTGGATTCTGCAACGACAGGGCAGGTAAGGGAGGGGGAGAGTCACGTTAACAGCACTGAGAAATGAGAATGAATGAGCAGACACCCCAAAATGGCAAATGAGAAAAAAAATTCCTCAGGCAAAAAACCCCACAAAGAGCAGGCATTGCCTCTCTTATGTGAAGGAACAGTTGACAGCTGCGCTGCAAACAGCAGTGAAAAATCTTTAAAGTGATGGATATGTCTGCTAAAGCATCAGGAAAACAATTAAAGCTTTAGGCAGATCAGAAACTCTCTGTCCATAACTTGCCACATTTAGCAAGGTTCATTTGCTAATTTTCCCAAGGTTCACTTTCTTCTTTCTCTCCCAGTCTCTAAGGTGCCCGGTTCACTCTTCCAGACTCTTCTTTCCCTGCAACAATGACATTGCCTTCACCCTGACGTGTCCTAAAAAGCACGGGAGCATGGCAAGGAGCCCTGAGGAACAGGCACACACTAAATATTTACGTTAGCAACAAGTAGCTATTAGTGGTGCAGAGGGAAGGTGGTAGATCCCTCCTGAACCCCCGAGTCACCCGCAGGGTGACTTCACGTCACACCGGGCAGGGCTGCAGAGGCAGCAGCTGCCCCTATCCCCCCTCCACACCACGGCTCATTCAGGGGCACATGTGCCCTTCATCTATCAGCCTGGCAATGAACCACACGATCTATTTACAGCAGCAGCCCAGAGCCAGAGATGGCTCTGAGCCAGGTTTTTCATGTGTGGGTTGGGTTTTCTTCCCCAGCACTTTGAACTCCCCCTGCTACTGACACCTCACATGCAGGGGTCCAGGCAGGACTCTGCACTGAAAGATGCTCCCTGCTGCACACAGGTTGGCCAGAGCCAGGTGCCAGCACCATCTGCATCTCTGGTGGGATACGATCCCCCTGTTTCAGACCGTGTTTTTGACGGTGGAGGCTGCAGATACCACCTCACAGCCACAGCCACATGTCCAAATGCTGAGCAAACTCGGCCCTGTGGATGCCTCACCAGGAGCGCTTGGAAAAGCACATTTGGGTTTCCTGATCCAAACCAGGAGCCCTCACCACTGTAAAAGTTCACAATTTTATATTGGTCTAATTTTGCCATTGGAGCAAAACAGTTGCATTCGCTACTCTGCATCACTTAATTCACCCAAAGGCAATGAAGTCTTCCTGATTCTTCCATTATCTGCTAAGGAAAATGCCCTAACTAAACCACATCATGCTTGGGAAAAAAGCAAAGCTCACAGTCTCCCCCTACCTTCCTGAAACCTACCTAGCCTTGTCCCATAACAGACTTCATGGATAATGAAACTCTTCCCCAGCCACCCCTTGTCGTCTGCGTTTCTGACTGTTTTAAAAGATGTGCAAGAATGGGTGCTGAGAAACCGCACACGCCACATGACCAGCATCCTAACAAGAAAAGCATGCATTACATGAAAGAAAAATGGTAGACAAAGAAGTCAGAGTGGATGTGAAAGGAGATGGAAATAGGATATAGCCCACTTTAAAGTGAATGCTGAGCAGCAGTAATGATACTTATCTTATGGCAAGTAATATTCCTTTGGGGGATTTCTTTCCCTGCTGCCTTGCTTCTAATGAACAATAAGCCTGATGTTTATATGCGTATGCAGTACTTTGAAGACATACTAGGCTAAGTTTAAACCTATCTTTAAGAGCACTCTTTATGTTTATGGTCCTCCAAGCTGCTGTAAGCCTGCAGGAAAAGGCCAGATCTTCTGACGCTTTGATACAATTAGTCTTAAGTTAATTATTCCATTGTTTAAGTATTGATAAACAGCAATAAAACACCAACAGCCACAGAGCTGGGGAGGGGACTAGTAAAGCACTGTTTTGGGGTGGATTCTTGGCTTTGAGATGAAAGGAAGGACAAATGGACTTGAGGCAGCTTCCAAAGAGCAAGAGCCAGCGATGCCTTGAGCATGGCACCCACCAAGCAGTTGCTCAGCACTGTTACCCCATCCTGCCCCGACCTGCCAGCACTGTGGCCTTGGTGCTGTGACTGTGACTGGACGAGGGCAGCCAGAAGGCAGGGTCCCTGCTGTATCAGCACAGGTCTTCCCCCTCCTCCTAACAGTTGCTCAGCGTGTCTTGGCAACAACTAAAATTATTATATTACACATGACTTACAGATTTTTATTTTTAAGTTCGACTAAAAATAAAATCGCCGAGCTCACATTTGCGCAGTCATCCTTGGTTAACTTTAGCTCACTGTAGCCCTGGCTGCCCTGGCCACTTGGCTTTGGCAGGTAAGTCAGCAGCTCCTGGCCGAGGCACCTGCCTGCAGGTGCTGCGGGGGGATGCCCTCAGTGCGAGGCACTTGTCCTGCTCCCCTTGCCACGGGCTCAGACCATCCTTCAATCTCATGTGGAGATGGACATAAGGTGCAAAACTGGAGTTTAAATACACTCCCATGGGAAAAAGCAGGGAGCAGAAGCCTGCTCTCTCAGCCTGAAACAGAGCAGGGAGTTTATACATAGGGCCAAATAGGGACACTTTCTTTTGCTGTGACAGATAAACCAGGCTCCCCAAAACTAGTTCTTCCAAAAGCCTAAGGCATCTGGGCTCAGCTTCTCTGCATCAGAAGTACTACTATGAAGCTCTATGAATCGTAGAATGGTTTGGGTTGGAAGGGATCATCTAGTTCCAACCCCCCGACCATGGGCAGATACACCTTCCACTAGATTGGGTTGAAACCTGGTAAAGTTTCACTCTGCAGGAGCTGAAGCAAAGGTTTTGTTCTGCTAAATAGCATCAAACCACTGAGTTTTGGGTAGCTTCCAAGTCAAAGCTAACATACTTCAAAAATATAAAATATTAAATATTTTGGGTTTGGGGTTTTTTTTTTTTTTTGTGTGAATCTTTCATATGGCTGACTTCATCATCACAGTAGCAAAAGGGCTGCCCAAAATCTCCTGCAGTGCACAGGGGGAATGAGCAAGCTTAATGGAGACAAGGGATGAGTCAACTACAGAGCGGTGCAGATTGCCACACTTTTCCAACCCCAAGTACTTGACGTTGAGACTCTGAACTCTAACAGACACAGGACTGGATTTGCAAAAATGCAAATGTGCAGCATCAAACAGCCTACTTCTACTTCAAGACTTAAGAGTAAAGTGGTATGTTTTCAGCATAATTCAAGTTCCAGCAAAGATAAGACAGGACTGATTTTGCTCAGGGAGATGACCTAAACAGAATGTCTCAAAGACAAGAGATGCAAGAGCTGGTTAAACTCTTCTTTGCTGGCCTAGAAAGACAAACGCCTGCCTTCTGCTGTGTGCCGCAGGGTTTGCTATTCGTACACTCTCTTTTTTGGATCGGAGTACTTTTTCCGCCTCTCAAGATTTCCTTTCTCTTTAACTGCAGAGCAGCTGATCATGAGCAGCAAACACCAGGTGATTGTTATGCTCCTGCTTTGTACGTGTGTGTGTGACACAAGTGCGTGCGTGCGTGCACGAGTGTGTAATTACGGCTGGGAAGGTAAAGAGGACAAAGAGATCAGGGACAGCAGCTGGACTTTGGTATCTCTGGCAGCAAGTACACATGGAACATTGCTAAAGTGTCTGGACAGCCAGTGTCCGCTGGCAGCCTGCCCACACTCAAATTCCTGGAAAGGCTTAAGGCAGAAAAATAATCACTTGGAGGAGTCACCATCTGGGCTTGCTCTGGTCCCACAGGGATTGCTCACTGGAGTTCAGGATGTGCATTTTTCATGCAAAAGTCCGGTGTCTCTCTGTAAGGCACTTTAAACCTCACTATGTCTCCCAACCCAGTATTTTTCTATTTATTTCGTCTAATAAATTTAAAACTCATGAGAGGATACTGGCTTAGAGCTTGAGGCACTGACCTCTTTTCTTTATCCGGGGTTCACTGCAGCAAAGGTAAAACCAGCAACACAAGCCTCCAAAACCACTGTGATCATATGCTGCTTCCCACTACCCAGGACTGAGTCTTGGGGTGCAGAGAAGTAGGGGCCAGACTCACCAACCACAGCAGCACATGACTATGCAAATGGTGGGACTTTCACTGCCTTCAGAAATGAGGTACTTTCTGCAGCCCCGTGATGAAGCTGATGGCATTTTTAGGTCTCTAAAACATCTTCAAAAATCTGGCCCTTCATCCTCTCTGGTCCCTGACCTTTCTGCAGTTGCTAAAAAGCTCACACCAACGTGTGCCAACCAGGAAGAAGGCCTGGGACCGCCGGCTCGTTTGCTGTATTGCAGGGACCTGACAAAAGGGGGACAGCCACCAGCCTCTGACTTCAGGAATATTCAGTTCAAACCAGTCATTTACTGCCAAAGGGCTCCTTTGATCCCAAATCCTAATAACACACATGTTATTATGACTTTTAAATTTTCACCTTCCAGCTCAGGTATGACCAGTAAATTCTCACATTTATCCCTGCAATAAAAAAAACCTGTGTCTCCCCTCTGTCAGACATCATTGCCCTGCCTGGCAAATAGACATCGGTGCAATATTCAAAGAATACACCAAAAAATAATCCTTTGAATTGAGCCTGACACAGGGCTCTTTATATTTGGGATGTTGCTGGGCAGAAGCAGCAGTAAAGTGTGATGCTCCCGCCTCAAATTGCCCGCCCATCCTATCATGATAGGATGAGCAAGTAATTTTGGCAGTGCTGGAAATCACTGGGAAGGGAGGGCACTTCGTCCCACCTCTCCCCTCCCCTTCAAGGAGGCTGGCATCTTGCAGGATCAGATTCAAAGGGATTAAAAGACAGACACATTGCAGAGGGCTCCACAGCTGCATTCTGGCTCTCAGATCTGAATGCCAGCTTTCCTCCCCGCTCTACACCCTGCCTGCTGCCAGCTACATATTCATAGTTGTAACTGCTACAGATTTCATTAGCCTTGCCATGTGCAGCTCAGCGCATGCCAACAATAGCTATAGGAGTTTATTGTCCAAACCGACCAATTTCACAGCTCTCTGGCAGATTTCCCAGGAGGGTCAACTGCAGAGATCCATTAATAAGAAACATGAAAACCTCTAATAAAATTTGAAGTTCTCCTCCCAAACCGAAAAGATCCTTGATCAATACTGCATCTGCAAGACAAATTGTCCACTGCAGCGTTAGCTCATATTATACTTCTGGGAATCAGCCACAGCAAATTGCTACAGATTTCTGCAGAGCGAGCAGCTATTCTGCACAACCCTCCTCTCCCCAGTCAGATCAGACAGCCTCCACGCAGTATAAAAAGCATATGATACAAGCAAACCTCAGTAAGCACATCACCAATGTGAGATATCCAATGTCTCGACATTCCCATGAAATTTTATGATACAAATAAGTAGATACCAGAGTTGAGAAAGGAAGATTTAATAAGAAAATACAGTATAAGATACATTTGCAAAAGGATGGACAAATGATGGACAGCCATTCAACCAATGACATTCATGAATGCAGGTGATAAAAACCTGATTATTAGAAAGCTACTCCAGTGGTTAACTATCCATTTCTGTTACTTAGCTGCTGAACTTTGAGGATAAGAGATCTGCATGTTCTAAGCAGGGCCCATATCTCCTGTAGTCCTGTTTTACTCCAGTTAACACTGTGGTTGGGTACATAGCTATTTTGTGTGGTACATGCTGGTGAGCTGCACAAGAATAAAGTGCTAGTGTTAGCTTCAGTTTTAGCCAAGCTAACTGCTGAATTGGAATTAACTTCCAGAAGTTTGCAGGTTTCTTCCATCAGTTCACCTAGGTGCCACCACCTGGTTCTGCAAAAGGACAGATGCCCTATTTTCAGCACCTGTAAAAGCCATGCCATGCTCTGGAGGCACAGCATACCTTTTTGTGCACACGTAGAGCGATGCAGCTACATGTAAGCCTTGTAGGGCTGTGAGTAAGGGTATCTGAGTAGATTCACAGCTACCTACTCATTTATCCCATGCTTTTTTTAAAAAACAAACCCCAGCTTGTTAGCAAAGGTGATCCCTCCTCTTCCAGCGTGCTTTGAAAAGAGGGGGTACCACAGAGCACGGCATAAGATGCCAGGCAGGCAGGCTGAAAGCAAGGAAGCATTTGCTCCAGGAGCCACAAGGTGACCCCATGGCAGGGCTGCTCTCAGAGGGCTGGGTGCATCGACTATCCTGCTGTCCTCCTAGCCTACCCAGTGGGCAGCATCCTTGCCCCCTGGCACACAGATCCTCTGCCTTGCAGTGCCAAACCTGGGTGCTCAAATATCAGAGTCAGGCCCCCAAAACACAAGACATGGGTTTACAAATAGATGATTTCTTAAAAGAATAATGGCAGAGGTTGTTTGCTTTTTTATTATTTTTGCTTTTAACTTGCCTGTCTTGCTGCGTGAGGCTCTTCAGGCTCAAAGTCTCTAGCTCTTCTCTGCAACCCACAAGACCAGAAACTTACTATTTTAGCTGAAAGTGGAATTTCCCATCTCATCATTTGACACTAGGTGTCAGATATCTAGAGACTAGTGATAAAAACGCAAGAGCTGACAGAGCTGATTACAGTGAAATTTCTTTGAGGGTGAAGCACTGGACTCAAGAGCCTTCTGCCCCTACAGAGGAAGAGGGAGAAAGATCTAACCGCTAAGTAAGGGTCTGAGCCCTGGGGCTAAGCCATGTGAGTGCACATAACACAATGCGTGGCTTTCTGTCTCATCTGCACAGCAGAAAGTGCACTCAGCTGACCCTAGAGAAGCACATCCATCTGCAGCCACAAAGGAAAGATCTGGGGCTGCTTGGGCCTGGGGTTTCAGCTCAGGCTGACTGTGAGCTGCATTGTCCTGCAGGCAAAACTGATCCAGGTGTGACACTGGAGCACATTACAACAGCACAATGTTTTACCACCACACTGCACTGACGCCTTTAAAACCTGACAGAGGTCTGCCAAACCTCTCCAAAGCCCTGCTCCTAAAGCCTCAGAGGTGACTCTGCCAAGGGCATAAGGACCACCAACCCAAGACGCTTGCGAAAGCAGCATCTCCCTTCACACCCCCCCAGTGCCTTTGGTGTCAGCACAGAAGCCATGGAGCAAGCACACATATTTTAAAGTGCTCCTTCAACCTCACTGACACCAGGATGGAAAGATGGATCCCACCTATTCTGCTCTGCAAGTGGCTGGATGCAGCATCTCACCTTTTATCTCCCACACCGCACCAACTGATGCCAGCGCTCGCAGGATGGCAGCTTTACAGGACCACTTTGTCTGATAGTGCACAGTGACATCCTTTACTCCTACACCCATCCCCTGGAAGCACTTCTGCACTTAAATGAGTGAATAGAGCTCATTTATAAACAAGTATAATACTGAAATTACTTTGTTGATGTTTTTCATTTATCTAAAATGTGCCCAGCTACAATGGGAGCTGCCTACACAATTTTCCATTGAAAATTTCACGAGTGACTATAAACGTAGCAACACCCACTCGCCGCTCATTTTAACTTGTGACAGAAACTGTCATGCCTGTATGAACACATTTGCACCACAGATATGTCACACAGGTCTCCTTCCATGTGTCTGGAAATGCTCGCTAACGTTCTCTCCTTCTTCGGCAAAGCAAAATAGAGAGACGCCTGGCTTCGCTGCCAGGAGACATGAATAAGACCCCCACGAAAAACTACAGAAACCGGGGGTGTGTCACCCCTTTGAAGATCCAGCCAGTAACACCAGCAACCAGCAGCCAGCTCGGAGCAGCCATTTTACAGACAAGCACAGGCGCTCATAGGCAGGAATGTACCTTTAGGTCTGGCTGATTAGGGGACGGTGTGAGAGCACAGCTTTAGGGGCAGATTTGGAAAGGTCATCTGCATGCTCAGTGCTTTTCCTTGGAAGTCCTCCCTGCAGATTGCTTCTCTGGTAGATTCCACGTGCTAGCAAATTAGACTATAATTAGTCCATCTGTAAAGTGTGAAACGTGAATTGACATTAAATTCCCTTGAAATGGATTCCAACACCTTGCCTTTTCTCAGGTTTCATCAGCAAAGCTTTAACTTAAAGGGATTTTGCATGAGCCCTTGCTCATAGCCCCAGCACACACTTGGTGCCCTCCAAAATAAGGATCACTGACCATGACCACTGACAGAAAGAGAATGCCAGCAGCTCACCCTGGCCTTGAGGCATGCAGCACATTCCCCCAGTGCTGCAGAAGGCTGAGAGTGAGTTCAACACTTCCCTCTCCCCCCAACCCACCTCTCCAGTCTTTCTCTAGTTCATTGATTTTTTTCTTCTTCATTCAGGGTCAGCTATGGCTGGATGTGCCCTGCAACACTGCCTGCTCATCCTGCATAGACCCTCAAATTGGCTGTCTCAACACAGGCAACAGTGAAGGAGTCAGTGCCTGTATGAATGCATGTGGGCAAAAAAACCCCAGACCAACTTGTCTGCAGCCCCTCTCCTCATAAAACACCTGCCCTGTCCCTGCAGCCCACAAAACCAAGTGACTAGTTATTCTTCCTGACTCAACATCGCAGGGAGCCTCCCTCCTGCTTCATGGGGAGAGTGGCAGGCAGATAAAACAAGCACAGAGGTCAAATCCATCACCAGGGCCACTTGACTGAGGCCAGCACGGCCAGGGTGAGATTGCCCCGCCTGTTCTATATGACCAGGCAACGCAGAAAACTATTAAAAGAAAATGAATTAAGACAAGTTTATAACAACATAGCAGGCTCTGCAGTCACAGGCTCCAGTTGCAATTAAAAAACCCACCAGTTCCAACTGAAGATGCAAATCATCAGCGTTGCTTTCAAGCAGGGAACGTTGACAAATGAAGGCGGTGTGTTAACAGGCAGTGCCAGTACTCTTAATTTAAGTATGTGAGAAACAAAGGTATGTACCATCCAGGACTGCCAGAAAGAACTTGCTTTAAACAGGAATCAAAAAGAACTGGAAGGGTTTAAAAATTACTGTTCTTAAGAAAAAGAGATAGAGGAAAACCTTTTGCTCTCTTTCTCCCAGCCAACTGAAGAAGGAACAAGAAAACAAGAATCACACAGCTCCCACAAAGGTTATTTATATAGGAGTTTTGAACTCCAGAACTAAAAGTATTCCTCCACTGCACATGGGGGTACAGAGAATCACAGCTTGGAAATCCGACTGGACCTTTTGTAAAAGCCACTGAGGCACGAACATGCTTTCTCACCGCTGCAATCACTTCTGTGAAAGCACCTTACCCATCTGCCACTGGAAATCCGCGGCGCAGAGACAAGTGACTCCCCAACACCAGTGAAATGGACAAAAGGATGACTAGCTACCTGCAGCTGGTTTCAGTCGAAAAGCCGAGTAATTATTGCAGCCCTCTCCTGTGGCTCATATGGAGAGCAGCATGGAGCTGTAAAGCGTTATGCAAGTCTAATGTGCTGCCAGATCTCCTAGAGCAGGCAGCAGCCAAGTCGCTCCCTCCCACCATTGGCTCAGCTTCATTAACTTAATCAGGTATTCATTCATTCATTCACTCACTCATTCAAAAAAAACCCCCACAAAAATTACACTAAACCTGGCAAATAGCCAGTGCCATGCATGCAGGGAGCATGCTCGCATCAGCCACTGGCGCTGGAAGGGAAAGGGCACTCTCACAGCCCTCAAGCTTTGAGAGGGGCATTGGTTTAGCACACAGCCCAGGCACACACACACATCTTTGCCACAGCCTCCCCAGGAGCATGGAGGGAGCTGTGGTGGGGGCAGACACGGGTGGTGGAGACTGTGGAATTGAGAGCAGCCCTCTGTCAGTGCAGCCAGCAGGCAGCACAGTAGAGTACTTCCCCAGAGCAATGAACTGATTAGTTAATTTGATTGTTTAGGGGGGAAAAAAGGAACTGTGGCAGGATCAACTCAATTAGTTTTCATGGAATGATAGAATCATAGAACAGTTTGGGATGGAAGGGATCTTTAAAGGTTATCTAGTCCAACCCCCCTGCAATGAGCGGGGACATCTTCAGCTGGATCAGATTGCCCAGAACCACATCCAGGCTGGCCTTGAATGTCTCCAGGGATGGAGCATCCACCACCTCTGTGGGCAACCTGAGCCAGGATTTTACCACCCTCGTTGCAAAGAATTTTTTCCTCACATCCAGCCTGAACCTTCCCTCTTTCAGTTTAAAACCATTACCCCTCATCCTATTGAAACAGGACCTGATAGAAAGTCCCTCCCCATCTTTCTTATAGGCCCCTTTTAAATAGTGAAAGGCTGCAATAAGGTCTCCCTGGAGTCTTCTCCAGGCTGAACAACCCAAACATTCTCAGCCTTTTCTCTTAGGAGAGGTGCTCCATCCCTCTGATCATCATTGTGGCCCTCCTCTGGACCCTCGCCAACAGATCCATGTCTCCACTATACTGAAGACTACAGAGGTGGACACAGTACTCCAGGTGGAGTCTCATCAGAACAGAGTAGAGGGGCAGAATCAATTTTCCTGCAAAGTTGCTACCCTTCCTTTTGCACATACCATATGTATGTGGCACAGCTTAATCCGGACTGAAGGAAACAAAACAGAATGGAGAGAAAAGAATTGGGAAGATTAAGTAGAAAAAAGAGGGGAAGCACCACACAATCAATGCTAAGAGCAATTGGTAATGGAAATCTCTGTTTGACCCCTGTATCTATGAACATAAGACTTCCTACAGACTTGTAGCATTCAAGCATCAAATAGAGTCCCTTTCCTTGCACAGCTCTTGCACTTGTTTTTCTTAGCCTTTACATGTAAGTTTGCAAAGAATGTTATTACTTCCCTCTAGCTGTCATCACAATGACTTCCACTGCATTTTTTTTCACTAAGCTACAAGAAAGCTGCTTTATTGACTATTCCAAAAAGCAGGCCTTGAGACTCAGCTCTGACTACTGTGAAGAGTTTCATGCAATGAACCAGGCTGGGCATTAAGGAAAGGGGAGAGGTGTTACATTTCCCACAGCGGAAGCTGAGCAACAGCATGAAAACAGTCAGCATCTCTCCCCCTTATCTCATTCTGCCCTGTGCAAAAAAATACCAGATTGCAGGTTACTCTGAACAAGTCCGTAAGAGTAACACGGAAATACAAAGCACTGAGGCTATTTCAAAATAGTGTGGTTTATAGTTAGACAATTAAAATGATATGCCCTGGTGCAAATCCTCACCTACAGACCTGGCTGACGTGCCCCAAGAGCATCCACGCTCCCCACCTTCCTCCAGTGATGCAAATCAGATGTCACAACCTTCTGATATCATGGAGAGCACAAATCTTCCCTGTAGGAAATGCAACTGCCTCTTCTCTATGTAGCCTCCAAGTTGCTATTTCTCTTCAGGCAAAAAAATAATCCCAGGTCTTCTATGGTTGCTGTCCCAAACCAGGATACAAATGGCAAATCAGACAAAGACTTTCAAAAGGGGTTATTAGTGTAAGGCCAACATTTAGGTAAAGGTCTGCAGTTCAGATGCACTTCACAAAAGCACGTAAAAGACTCCAAACCAATCCCTGTAACTCTCACCCTGCCTCCTCCTCTGACCATGCCACAGAAGCCCATGTTTAACTCCTGGATCCTGTCTTGAATTTCTCTGTAGGTGGACATACTGAAGAGTGTCTAAGTACTTAATAGACAAGTCTAAGTTAAGTCTCTAATAGACAAGCAAACACACAGCTTCTGGGGAACCAACTGTCAATACGCGTAAAGGCCACAAGTGAACATAGTTACCTATTGCAGCTCATCAGTGACTGAACAGTGAAGTATGGCTGACTTCGACTGCTACAAGACAGCACACAGGATTTGCTGACTAGGAAACAAAACCTTCTCCAGATGCTTTTATTGCATTAAAAGAATTTGAAAAGCACATGAGATGAAAAGGTGTCTGAAGGCAACACGTTTCTTAGTCCTTGGCCTATTGCACTCCAAAGTAGTGGACATCAGCCAAGCAGCCTTGAAGTACTCTACACTCTAGTCAGCCTCCTTGAACCAGAAGTTCAACCTCAAGCTAAGGGCCTTCAAATTATCCAAGCACTTAAGCACTGTGTTTCTTTCATCACCCTTGTGTCCATCACTAACCCTTCTCTAAATGGGGTCCAAAGCTTGGAGGTTTCTCCTTTTCGCTTCACCTCCGTTCCTGACACAGTTATTCCACTGAAGACACAATATTAGTCCCTCTTCCTCTGCCCATGCCTAGCTTCTCCTCTCCTGCCTGTTCAAGCATTCTCTGCAGCACCACCATTCTTTCCTGGCATCAGGGCAACAAACCTCTATGAGATTCCACCTTCTGAGCCTCTCCTCCATACATGGGAGCCACCAAGTGAGATGTGATTTCTGACACTAGAAATCAGGCTATCAGAAGGCGGACAGGAACATAAGGGAGCAGGAGAAGAAAACCAGCCCAGAAACACTATGAGTATTTTATTCCAAACAATCTGAACTTAAGCAAAGGTTCTACTTTGGTCTAGATAAATAATTACAGTTTGAGCAATTCTGGTTCTTTATATGAATCATTTCACTTCTCCCTCCGAAAGTCACTAGAAGAACATGGGGTTTCATGATTCAAGGTAGGAGAATGAGAAGGCAATATTTCAGCACTGTGAAATGAGGTTTGCATGTCTAACCACACCACCAGCTCAGAGTTCACTTCTCACAAGTGTCAAGTGTATTTTCCCTTCTGTATCTCTGCAAGCCCCAGTTCTGTCTGTTGTCATCACTCATGGGATTTACCTAATCCCTAAATGGCGCAAAAAAAATCATCTTATCATTTTTGCTGGAGAAACAGAATCACGTCTCAAGCACACACTGAAAATTCAAACTGTACATATCATTTATTGTAGCTCTATTCATCCACCCAGTGTTGACAGTATAAATACAAATGATGCCCATAACAAAATGCTGAACTGCGGTCCAATGTATTAGGGGTATTTCTTAAGAGATTTCCACTTGCTTTTGCTGCTTCTCTGCTCATATTCCTTATACTTCAGCATATTCAAGCAGCTGCCTATTTATACAAACACAGCCTGAAACAGGTTGATTCCCTCCTTCATCAAAGCTGGTGGCTTTAGCTGTATCCCCTGGTCTGAACTAGAAAGTGGGGCAGAAGCAATCAAAAGCTAGTGGTTTATTTAAATTCTATTACCTCATGATTCAGCTACAAATGGGGACTTCACAACTTTCTAAACACAGAAACTCACCTTTCTGGAGTATTATTTTTTAACACTGGCGGACTGCAATGTTGACCTTTGAAATTCCTTGTATCACATTATACACAGCAGGTACAACTTGCTGTACAGCTCCTTTCATCCACAAATACATGACAGTGTGGTTCTAGATTTTACTGGCAATCCTTGGACCCACGCCAGCGAATCTGGATGATGACTCTGCATCCTCTACTGCCAAAGCTCTTGTACCAGCCAGGGCAGCTTTTTGCACAGCACTCAGTGAAACTGTGTTAGTCCTTTTGTAGCGACAGACACATCGGACTGCAGTTTGCCAATGCATTTCAGTAGGTTCTACCAACAGGGCTACCTATTGGTACTACCAGACTGGAGCTAAGGTAAGACCTAGCGTGAAAGCTTGTTCTCTAACCAACAATACCTTGCTAATGACAGGATTTCAGTTTCCATGTCAGCTAAGGACCTTTCAGAAGCACTGTAACAGAATTATAAGGGAAGGAGATTCAGCCTGGGATCTGAGTGCTCAAAACCTTTGTGCATTCCAATTCAAACCAGCGTTTAAGTGCTGCTATCCCAGAGAAGAAAATTGTTAAAATAAGCTCAGACGCTTCCACTGCAAAGCAGAACCCAACAGGGGGACTTTCTTGGAAGAAGAAAGCTCCTGGGGGAGTCCCTTGCAAAAACTGCCTCATCCCACCAAGACATCTGCTCCAACCAGGACAAACTGGGAACACCGACAGTCAGTCAAGTCTGCTAGTGGAGGCACCCTGTGCCTGATTTGTGAACTTCGGAAGTGATAGCTGTGTGATAGGTGTGATGCATCCCACCACTCCACAGCTTCCCCTGCAGCCACGGTGACATTACTCACCATCGCCATTCCTATGGCAAAAAGGAAAAGAGATTTTTTCCCCTGGTTTTATTTAGACTCGTTTAGTCCTGCAGTGATTGATTCTCTAGGATCTGAGCTGTTTACCACACTTTCTCTCTCTGCCTACTCTGATTTTTTTCTTCCGAATGCATAAAGATTTTACATCTGTTAATCCAGTTTGTTTTCTTTTTCATATATGGTTATTGACTTGTAGACTCCTTATGGCAGATATGGAATATAATGCCATTTCTTCTGCTTTTGTTCTTGTTACAAAATGATATATTTTCTTAGAAACACAAAGTAACTACTGCAATCAATGATACATAATCTCTTTTGTATGACAGATGTTAGAAAAACATGGAATAAACATGAGATCATACAACCAGTGTGACCAAACCAACAACATCATCGGTCACAACTTATTCAACTCTTGAGGAGGAAAACCCCTGACAACACTCTGCTGTAAGGCTAGTGAAACTAAAACTGAAATAAGGTACACAGTTACTGTTGCCCTTGGGATAAAATTAATTAAGAACTAATGGTTTCTAATAGAAGCGGCAGGATTTTTTCAAGGAAAACTTACATTAGGAAACGCTTATTTTCAAACCTAAATTTGTTGGAGAAAAAAATGTTTGAATACATTTACAGTTGGGGAAAACTACTAGAATTTCTTTGTAAGTATTTTCCCAGTAATGTTAAAAAGAAAAAAAAAAAAATTCTCTGGGCCCAAAATGAAGGTTTATTTTACACATTTAATGAAGGTCTAATTAAAAATGCTGTAACTGCAAGAGAAATTTGGTTTGAAACTGTCTTCTAGCTAGAATACAGAACTATAGAGTTTGCTGTAGTTTTGTAAAACATTTTTACCTATTACTTGATTTTCACTGCATCTCAGCTTTTCAAGTTTTCCTCCCATTACAGCATGAGATATTTCTCTGAGATCTTGGAAATTCTCATGGGCAGAAATATAATTTCCTCCTAGCTCTGATTTCTAATTAGATTTAAATCTTTCCTAGCTGGGGCAAGACCTACCCAAGCATTTTGAAACATTGCCAGGTTGATTACCCATATATATGAAAATTCACATCCTTGCTCTTGCCTGGCAAGAACCATGAGCTGCACTGGAAAAAATGTCTTTCTTCTTCTGTGACGGCATCATTCAACTCACCCCCCAAGGGTCCAATTCTGCCTGCAAAACGTCTTTCCTTTCAGCTCAGATTGCCACTGAAACAGTACAGTATTTTCTCTGATGTACAGCCAGGCTGAGATGACAGCTACCTCACTGGTTTAATGAGAGGGAAAAGAAGAAAGAGAGGGAAAGGAAATGTTGGCTTGCTTCTCAGCAGAAGCCACAGCTCCTGGTCCATCCCATTCAGTGGGGAGCGAGGGAGAAAGAAGATATGCGTCCTATACACACGTTGCCTGAGCTGCTGGTGACATTTGCCAGTATGGTTAACAGAAAGGATACCACAGAATTTCTTGGTCATCAGGGTGAGGCTACCTTGGCTTTTTGCTGTTGGGAGAAGTGGGCTAATGAGGATGATCTTCTGGTGGTCCCAGCTACATTTTTCATAGGGGCTGCATTGCTACAGCTTTATCAATGAAATCTTGTACAATTTCAGGTCACTAGTGGGCTGCTGGCAAAGATGGGAATATGCTTGTTACAGCTATCTACTGAAAACGTTGGAAGACTCTCAAGAATAGTAGATTTTAGCAGGTGATTTTGACAGCTATGCTTTGTGATGCCACTCAGCACAACTGTGCTGAAAACACTCCAGTGAGGAACTATGAAGATGGGGGTAACGTAAGTAGTGACTCATCTGTATCACCCAGGTCAAGATCTTCACAGGACCTCTGCTGAGGTCCATGGTAGGTGCTATTCAAAGTGTATGACCTATGAGAGCCCAAGGAGAGTAAAGCACTCTGAAAACACTAAGTTGCAGCACAGCCACACTGCACCAGCATGTAATGGCTCTTCCATGCACTACCTACATCCATCAAAACCCCATATATGTCACAGATAAACTACCAGCTGACAGAAAACCCAACAAAAACCCACCTGTGTACTGCCTACTACAACAGACCTAATGCTCCCATTAGACTGAGTGCCTCCTTGCACAGCTTACTTCGTTTATGGGAATATTTCCAGGGGAACATGCAGACAAATAAGCTCTGGGATCACCAGCAGCAGCTGCTGCTTTCTGCATGCAGTGTTGAGCAAATCAACAGAGATGAGCTCCTGCTCACATCAAAATCTTAAAGATGTGGATGACAACCCTGGTTAATTAAAAGACACCGGATCAGAGTAGAGGAAAATTGTCACTCAGCAGCTTAGTCTTAAAATCAAGATGGTCTGACAAGAAATAGCAGCTTTCCCACATTTTCAGTCTGTGGTCAAGTACTGCTTCTACAGTTCTGGTTAAAATTATTTTCCCCCCACACTCTGTTCTCTTTTGAACTACTATTTTAGCATTTTTCTTCTTGACTCTCCTCGTCTTAGCATTTCTGTCATTCTTGGTTGCTCTTAAATGTTAGTTTCTGTCCTTGCTTCAGTATCAGTTAAAATGCCACTATCACTAACAGCATGAGACTGAGTCAGTCACTCAATTTTGACTCTAGGAAAAAATTATTAAAAGCCAAAAAAGGTACTGTGGATTACCTTCCCTCTCACTGATGCCCAGAACAGCAGAACTGCACTAGTACAGTCTTTCATTAAAAATGCATACGATTGCTATGAAGTGTTTATTATGTCACTCTCTATAAAAAAGTTATGCTCTGTCCTGCCTGTTCCCACCCTGCAACTTTAAGCCTATAGAAAACATGCTGAGAAGGTTGGCAGGCTACATGGACATTAATTCGTATCTTCAACATGTTCTTAAAGCTGATTGCTTTTGCATTACTCCCATTTTAGCCACATAAACCAGCGGCGAAAGAGCCTTCCCAAGAAGGCTTTCCTGGACCCTTGCAAGGTAGGGTTATTCTGTTCATGTTGGTTGCAGAGAATCCACACTTCGTAAGCAGGTGAGTACAAGATTTCTGTAAAAACTAAAACTGCTGATCTCAAGCAGGATTTAAACCACATTAAATACACACATGAACTGCCATTTGTTTTGGATTTAATGGTATTTAAGTATAATCTTTAAAGAGATGAGCTGACGCAAGACAACCTCTCCTTTTTCATTTCCTACCTGCTGAATGGGGCCTGGAAGACATTTGATGCAGAGGCACTAACACAACCAGGATGATTCTGGTCAGATAATAAAACACTTTTTCAGAATTACTACCTGAAGCCTTGTTCCTTTACTTCTAGAATTTGTTCACTGCAATGGTAACAAGACCAGGCTTTCCTTACACCAGGAATTTATTAACAAGCCAAATCACAGCAGTAGCACAGAAGTAATGTGCCTATGAAAACAGCTGTAAGAGCAAATCAGACTTTTGAAGGTTTCCCTTGTAAAATGACAGGTCAAAGATTTCAGTAAGCCTAATTTTGCCTCCATAACACCTCTAAAACATCCAAGAACCTCAAGTCCAAAAATATTTGGGTATGTTATTTTATCAGTTGTTTTCATGCTTACTCAAAAGGACAACCTGAGCTAACTCCAACCTGTGCTCTCCCGGTAGAGCAGTCTCTCTCTTCAGAGAAGCTCCACCACCCCAAGCGATGCTGTGCGACGCTAAGCCTCTACTGGCCATTTGCTCTTCCAAATACCCTTCACATGATGATAACTAAGAGCCTTGCAGTAAGATCAGAACTGGGATGGGCTGAAAGCAATTAAATGAGCAGAAATAAATTTCCTCCATGAGCATAGGCTGTATTTATGCCGTGGCAGCACTTGCAAAAGGGAGAAGACAAAGTCTGTCCTTTGCCATCAGAAAAGAAAAAGTTGGTGATGAACAACAGTCTTGAAAAATCACAGTTTGGCAGTTACGGGAGATTATCTAATTACCATCATATTTATATTATATGGCTTAATAATTCTCTGTTATCATCAAGCTGCTAGCACTGTTAGAAAATGGTAAATTGGCTCTGATGCCTTATAGGATAGATAATGGGAAGGAGAGGCTCTGCCCTCTGGGTCCTTGGTTTGGAGCCAGCTCAGGTTGGAAGTCAAAGTCATTCCTGGTGGGGAGCCTCTCTGAAGTGAGCTGATGTTGTCAGACTCAGCCCAGTTCCACCTTCAGAGAATAAGATCCATCACCACAGCAATGGGGTGTGCCAGAGATAGGAATTCTTTAAAACACTTTTTCTACAGCTTTTTGTTAAAATACAAATAGATCTTGGCCTGGAATGAGGACATCTATACAGGGATATTTACTCCAAAGCAAATCTCACCAACAGTGACTGTATGAAACTTGCATGCACTTTATATTGGTTTAAAACTAGAAAGACTTGCCTCAGAATAACAGGGTTTTTACCTCTGTGCAACCCTGTTACTTTGGTGCGGAGCAGCAAACCTAGAGACTACAAGGACTGCCAAGCCTTTAGTAACACTGACAGCTGAATCTCAGTATTATTACTGTTCTCATTCTTAAAATATCTGAGCAAGGCTCAGCTTCAAGGTGCATCCTGGGTCAGGCTGAATCCAGAAGACCTACACTGGCAGAGAAGTTTCTAGTAGGTCTGTGTTGCCCAGCAGCTCACCTTAAATCCAGCTAAATGAACAGTGAAAGCCAGTTGGATTAATGCAGGTGCAGGTCGATACAGAGCTGAACAACTCTTCTTTTTTTGAGGTTGGACATTGAGAAGTCTAAGCTAACACCACATCCCTCGGGACTGCCCCTTTCTCAGCAAAGGCTGCAGCACATCAACAGGGCAGAGCAGCTTGTATTGTAGCTGCTGGGCCAGCACGGTAGATTAATAGAGACTTCGTCCTCTGGGGCTGTCAGTCCTAAACCTTTCAGGAGAAATAAAATCTCCAAGAGGAAAAAAAAGAAAACCAGTACTGGAATTACAAGTAAGTGTCTTTCTGACTTTCAAATGAGACCTGAAGCGTCTTCATTTACAATTTAATATTTTAGTAAGCACTTTATTGGAAAAGACTATATAATGGGTTAATTTCCAAATGTCATTTATCTTTACTCACTAGGGATGACTTTCTGTAATTCACTTGAGGCTGCAACACTCATGGATTAATACATCATCCTCCAACTTGAGAAGATAAAAGCCTAACAAGCTCTAACCTGCTACATAGGCTATATTTAAGCAGTACAGGGTAATGATAAATATCTCCCATAAAATGTGTTCTCTTCACACTTCCTGCGAAAACTGCTGAGCGAGCCAGCTGGCGAGATGGAGCTGACGGTCCTTGCTCACAGCCCCGCCATCCACATGCCATGAAACTGGAGCACTCCCTTCCTAGTGTCCCCGTGATCCTGGGCTGCCCACTGGCCTCCAGACGTGAGGTTGCTGGCTGCCAGTACTCGTGGCTCTGCCTGCATCCCATCAGTGCCTCTCCCTCCTGCCTGGCAGGCAGGGAAAGACTGCTGAGGCGGTGGGTGCAGTTTGGTTTTCCTTAAATGTGCTCCATTTCCTGTGTTGGACTAAATATTTTGCAGAACAAAATGAAGACTGGGTGTCTCCCCAGAAGTGCTTATAAAACACAGGGGACGACTGGCAGGCTGAGCAGGGGCAATGCAGGAACAAGGAAGAGACCACACAGTTGCCCAGGCCACTTGTGGGGCCTGGATGCAATCTGAATCACTTCTTGCTTCCTTCTTTCATGTACGAGTGGTGGATGCTGATAAGCATGTACGGACCTCACAGCACGGACACTTAGACCATGCTCCTGCGTCAGGAAGCTAGAGGAGGTCCAGGCCAGTCCAGCCACAGTCTTTTCAATTTGCATTGTCTCCTGCTGACCAGATGTTACCCCAGCACTTTCCAGGACTGCTTTTAACATCACAAAGGTTTAACTGCAGCCAAGTACAATGACCTCCAGCTGGAGCTGGCCTTCCAGCCCAGGGCCTGAAGCCTCAGTAACCTAAACACACCACCTTAGCTTCTTACCCTATGTGGGAACAATCTTGCATCTCCAAGCAATGATGATACTTAGTATCCTTCCAACATCACCTTCATCAAGACCTCTCCTTACTTTTGTCACTGCTTTACACACACTGATCACTACTCATGTAACTCCCTAGAAGGACAGAGGAGCACTACAGCCCTTCATCTAGTCTGGAGAAACATACAGCAGGCCTAACAGCCTGCCTTTCTGATGTGCTGAGGAGGAGTCCTTGGCTACAGCTGTGTTTCCCAGACATCAGACACTGGACATGTGCCTCTGGGAACTGGAAGGGTAAATCATTACAGTTAAAAATTATAGTTACCTTCTACAGATATAATACATATCCCACCACAAACTTCCTCATCTAATTAATGCAGGAAAAGAAGCCATCCTCCCACCCACCTGGCCACTTTAGCATGCTGAACACATCCTCCATCAGTCTGTTTCAAAACAGTCTCTTAGGATAAAAGGTCATTTATTTTGTTGTGTTAAAAGCTCCCTCGGCCTTCTCTAAGACTGACTGTGTGGGAGCTGCACAAGTCCCACTGTCCTCTTTTTCCATGTGTCTTTTTCCAGGTGAGCCAAGATCAAAGTCTGGTCTAGAAAAACTGAACTCACACTGGCCTTGCCCTGGGCCTACAGGCTTCAATGAAGTCCTCTCACCATGCCCAGCTGTGCATAGTGCACTCTCGTAAGTTAGGAGAGCATCAGCTCAGAAACAATACAATCAGATCAAGCCAGTCCCATTTCCTCCTGCTCATTCTACCTACATTTTATTTATGCAGTGCATTTTGATTCTTCTTCTTCTCAGATAGAAGCATACTTCTTCTCAGATCATTATGATCTCACAGTAGGTTTCTGTTTAAACATATCCCTGACAACATACCACCACTTTTTTCCCAAAACAACTTTGCAGAGATGAATTCAGTTTTTCAGCAATGGCAGAAACATGATAACATACTTGCAATCATGTACCAACTATCCTTAGCATTGTTTTATCTTTGTCTAATTTTAAAACATGAAGAGATGCAATAAGAAGTGAAGGAACAAAGGTATATGAATCAATGCAATGAAGAAGAAATCCTTAGTACCTGTTTTGTACGTATTTCCACTTTCTGATTTAAAATTAAGAACTACTGAGGCAAACAGCTTTTTTACCAATTCTTTCTTTGAAGAAGGAAGAAGACGCTGGGCCACAAGTTTATGAACCTAGCATATTTTCCCTGTAACTTCATGCTGCATCAGTTTTGGCTTCCTTTTCTTAATCTATCCATTTAGACCATAAGTGTTTGGTGAAATGATCTGGCACTTGTTCTGTGCAACACCTCCAGTACAGAATGCTGGAGCTGAAACAAAACAAATGCATTCTTGCTCACTTCATAAAGTGCCCCCATAATGACAGGACATCTGGAATCCCAGGTTGCTGGCAGTGGGCAACAGCCGGTACCTTACAGAAGGGCAAAAACTATGACAGCAGTAAAAATAATACAACACAACACAAGCAGTGTAAAGCAACAGATAAACAGACTTCATTTGCAGTTTCTACTCTTGACTGCTGAATTGCATTGCTAACATGAGTGGCAGCTGCTCCAGCACACACTATTGAAGATCTGGACATGAACACAATGAGGGTGCAGTGCATAACATATGCACAACTCTTGCTGAGGGAAGAGAACTCATTCCTGCTTAAAATCTTCTTTTTATGTCTGTCATTTTTTGAGAATGACTTGCCTTGCCCCACTGAATATATAACACTTGTGAGCAGTGGTTTCCTGAGTTCAGGCTCTTCTTCCACTTATCCCTGCTTGCAGTCAAGAGTGGGGACACAGCGGTAGACCACAAGATGCAGCAACCTCCCATAAGTGACATTCTATACCCCACAGGGCTGAGCAGCTTCATGAGATTTAGAAACACAGACAAAGTCCTGGCCACGGAGGAGAAAAAGGTAAAATCTCTGTGAAATTTGTTGGGTTCAGGATTTTGCCACATGTCAGTCCTAGGAATAAAATAACAGATGGAAACACAGTGTCCAACAGAAGACTGCATGGTATATGGTATCTTATAGACAGTGTCAGAAACTGTATGAAGCTGTTAATGGCACATGCAGGGGACAGTAATTTCTGTGCAGTTTTGAAACTGTTCAAAACATGGTTATAGCCCCATTCTTTAGCACTGGTTATGCTTATTCTATGTATATGTATAATTTACAACTGCTTAGGCTTTTGTGGAAAAACAAACATAATTTTGTCAACCTCTTAAACTGTTCCACCCTGTCCTTTTTATATATTATTATTCAGGCCTAAGGAAAACTCTTAGGAATTTTTCTAGGGGAGTTTGTTAGGAGTTGGGTAGATTCATATGATAAAAATGCAGTTGTCCTCAAAACTTGTATAAACAAATCTACAAAAGTAAACAGCAGCCCGTAGAGTATAAACAGAATGATTCTCAATTCTAATTTTGAGATCTTTTCCTTATCTAGTAATGATTTTTTTTCACGTAGTAGAAACCTCTGCCCATGCCCAAAAACAATGTTTCTAATGCAGATCCAGTGATTGGATATTTCTGTGCACAAAACAACTGCCCAAGTGACTTTTAACTCATTTAGGTAGAGATCAAAGCTGGTGTTTCTCTAGGTCCAGACCTAGAAAACCACTCGAGTGCATATCAATGTGAAAACAGCCTGCGTGAAGTCCCATCCCTAAGAACATTTAGTGACACAGTTGGAAGGGCAGGCTTACATCCTTTGCTGAACTAGGCCAACTGAGACTCCAGATCTGCTTGCCACTGTGCCAGGCAGACCAATCTGAGGGAAGGTGGAGGCAAAAAATCCCATTTAAGTGGATGGTGACTGTGAATCCACTGCTTTGCACAGTGAGTGGATTCAATCCAATGAACTATGTAGCTGCTCAGGCAACCAAGCAACTTTATTCAAGCTCGAGTCCAAGTTACATGTGCTGTGCATTAGTACAACAAAGTGACAAACCCATTTCTTGGGAAGCAAGTGAAGTTGTGACTGATGCATGTTGTAGACTTGCTTGTAAGAGCACACTCTGACTTTGTAAGTGAACAAATATATGAAACAAATACTTCTTTTCCTTAGTACTACTTCATACTTTGTACTGCAGCTAGGTTTTCAGAGATAACCAAGATTTCCAGACAAAGGACAGGAATGAACAAAATTGTTTACAGAACCTTGACAGCTCTAAGGGATAGTTTTTGCTTTATTTGCTGGTATTTGCTATTGATATTTATCTGGTCATGCATGTGGTTTTTTGGTTTTGTTTTTTTAATTTAATCCCTCCACTTAAAACACTTTCTCTTTGGGTGGAATGGCTCAGTGCTTAGACTTTGGACTCCAAGTGCTTAGACTTTTCAACTCTCCATTTGCTCACAGGTTAATGATACGTATACATATCTTTAAATCACAAGGAACCTATTCCAAATTTTAATGGCTTAACGTCATCGCATCCCAGCAGAGTGAGAACTCTTCTTATTACTTCCACTTCACAGATGGGAACAAATGCGTTGACTTATTCAGGAGATGCTGCAAACTGGCACTGACAGCAGGTTGCAGTAAAAGGTCATGCTAAAAACTGCAGTGTTGAGGAAAAGGCGCATATCCTCTTTGAAACACCAGCAAAATGGGCTGAGGGGAGAGAAGGGAGGTGGGGTGTGGACAGCTGGAAGCTGCTGCCAGTTCAGTTACCAGCACTGAATTTCAGTCAGTACCCTCATCACTACTCTATTTAACATTCTTGCAAGCTTTCCAGTATGCTGGCATGAGCCATACAGAAAGAAACCAAACGCAGTCACCAAACCACAGTAAACCAAAACACACCAAAACCAAAACACAATAAACCAAAACAACACAGTAAGAGTTAAGTTTCAACCGTCACCAAAAATCACGATTAATTTCAAAAAGTGTTCCTTTGCATATCATTTAATGCCAGTACTCAATTGACTTTAACAGGGAAGGGAGGTATTTTAAACCTCCAGAACTGAAAAATAATCGCTGCTATTCTGTTTTCTCATAATATTGATGTTGATGTCATTGAAAACTTACTCAGTAGAAAACCCTAGCAGTTTCTGATCGACTCAGTACTTTCAGGGTAATGCTCTCTTTCAGATTTGTTAACGACAGATTTTACTCCTGACCCTTGTCCCCTGATGTTTGCAAAATGACCCTGATCACATCGGTTATCTTCCCAGTCCTGGCAAATCATCCCAGCTTCAGTTTGTTTTAACACTGCGTTTCTCTCACCTTCCACTTCGGGTGCATTGTCCTTATGTCACCCCAAAGAGCAACTGAGGAATTAAGAGGGATTCTTGGGGAGCGCTAAGATAAAACAGGAAGATAAAGGCAAGAAACTATGTCTGCAATCCTGTTAGTGGAGAAAATGCTTAACGAGGTAACCTTGTGGGGAGCATGTCCTGTCCAATAGTAAAAAGTACTCCACGTAGCTGCTCTGTAAAACCCCAAAGTATAAATCACTTTTTAGAAGCCAAATTCATGATCCACAGCATACTGGAAAGCATTTCTTCTGACATTTCTGTAGACATAACGTTCTTTCACTTTCACCCTTCTGCTTTTCAGGAGAGCCTCAGGAACAGACTTGCTCAGATGAATAAAACTGGGGAGTAGAAAACACTGGCTCAGATTGCCACAATGGAAACTACAATGAGGAATACAGGGTGTATATTGTGACCACAGCTATTCTTTCTAAGTAATTCTAGGCTGAACATTTGGGGATATCAAGGAAGCATTTTGTGCCCATTGTAACATGAGTTAAGAATAGAAATTACAAAGAATGTAATTAATCTGGTTTCTTAATGTTTCCTCTTGGGTTTATCTGGTTAGTTTCCTTTTTGTTTTAGCAATAAAGTTTTAATTTGTATATTTTGGTCTGTGGAGAACTAAAAGATGGCCTGCATTTATAAAATGCTAAATGCTATCATCAAAATCTTCTGCAAGACCTGGACCATTACATTGACACAATGGAATTTCTGTAGCTCAAATCTTGCCCTTCCAAGTAGAACAAAATTAAGGAAAACCAAAGCAGAAAGGCTAAAGAATAAGAGATAACTTATAAAAGAGCCTAGTCAGGGACATGAAGAGATACAAAAAGCTTTCAACCCTTCAGCAGAAGCCCCTAATTACCAGTGAAAGCTTGGGCCTTTCAGGCAATTTGGAGACAACTCCTGCCCCTCTCAGCCTATCGCTTGCCCTCCACTAGCCATGTCTTTCCCTCTGGATCTGGAGACACCTTCGAGGACCAGGGTGCTGCCAATGGCAATGCCAACAGGATCACCTTTAACTTCCATGTAAAATTCCCTGTATGCATTAGCAGGTGGAGTGCACTAAGCAACTTTCTCCCGTTTTTTTCACATCTTATCTGAGCCATTATCCTAAGCAGACAGAGCTCCAAATACTGCTGTCCTGTGGGAAGGTTGCATATCCTGCTCTCCCTTTCCTACCTACCCGCTTAAAACTGCTATGTTCCCTTTAGGAGGAGGATCACATCCAGGAGGCATGTACACAGTTCCTCCCCAGCTACCATGTTTCAGATAGAAATGGCTTTCCAGCTTACAGCTACTGTTTCTCTAAGGTGCCCACATTAAACAGCTAGGACATTGCTTCTTTTCTGCAAGGCCAACCCATGGCCATAGTTCAGGGGATAAAGTGCAGTGGCTCTAGACTCTACTCTGCAAAATTAAATCCATGAAAGATTATATACGTGAAGTCTGTGCCTAAGAGCATCTGAGACCCAGGGTATACTATAATACCCAGATTCCACTGAAGGTGGAAAAGTTACCATTTACATGTACCAGAGGTTGCTTTCAGTGCTCGTCATGTTGGGCAAAGCTTGGCTCATGTTATTTCACATGATGCACACAAGGGCAGCCTTCATACCCTTGAGCTACTCACCCAGTATCTGAGGATCCGATAATTTTTAAACAATCTCAGAGGAGCTTTAATTAAAACCCATTTCTGGGCTATAAAATGGGTGAGAGTGATTGCAACAGTGGCTTCAGACTTGCAGATACATGGAACTGTGGAAAAACCATATTTACCAGTGCACCTTGCAGGGGAGCGCCATATACACCAGAGGACAAATGCTGACCTCAGTTGGTAGGAGACATTCATTTACCTTATCACAGATTTATACCAGAACAGGTAACAATCTCAGCTCCTTGACTTGCCCTCCTTCGTGGGCTAAGCACATGAACCTAGCAAGCAGACTTGAAATGTCTGGATGGCTCTCCACCCACAGCCCTTTTGGCCTAATAAACCCCCTTTCCTCCCTCCTCAGCACAAGCTGGAGCCTGCAGAAAGCAGTAAAGAAACACTGCAGCACTTGATGACCCTGAACAACCTCAGCAGGTGCATTGCTCTTGCAGAAACCACTGATGTTGCTTTGTCACTATTAATAAACAAGCAGTATGAATGGCATAGGCATGTTTGTTTGCACGGGGAGTATAAACTACAGAGTTCCCGGGTTTGCAGTTTCTGAGGGACAGCCTAGTCAGAAGACCACAGGCACTTGGGCTAAGCGAGGAGTGAAGGCCCGGGGGTCAGGCAGTCACGAAGAGGTGTGTGAGGACAGATGCAGCACACTGTACTGCTGACGGTCTCAATGCTCTGGTGACCAAGAAGGTTCACAGATCAGGGAGGAAAATAAATTAGTTGTGCTTCCTCCAGACTGCCTGGCTGGAGTCATCCCTCTGCTGATAGACTCTGCATGGACAAGCTGCTCACTCCTCGCACTATTAAGTACAAGGCAGGAGCTGTTTATTGTTTCAGGGTTTTGAATTCAAAATGGCAAGTCAAATTGATTTCCTGGAAAGTGAGGAGAAGTACAGCCAAACAGTCCCTCTACTCATCATCAGGTCTATATTAACTGTAGCAAAGACATAACCTGCACAGCTAACAGCCGTGGGCTGACATGCCCCAACAACTGTATTTTTCCCCTGGATAGCTCTGGAGCTATGCAGAGCAGGGGAAGTGGGGGGGGAAGTCTACTTCTGTAGCAAGCAAAAAAGAACACTGATCATGAACTTGTGGACAGAAACCAGGTTACCTGCAGAAGGCACAAAACCCCATTGCCTTCCAGCTCTTAGCCTGACCGCAGCCACCATTTCCACGCTACACCAGATGAGAAAAGGGGAGAGATGATGAAAGTAAAGCCCTCTATGCTTGTTTAACTCAGGACTTCCCAGTTTTGTGTACAGATAGGGGAAACTGTGCCGCTGAAAGCTCTCCCTCATGGCTGGAAGATCTCTAGAAGGTGAGAAAGGTGTCAGTTCAAATTTCCCTGTGATCCTATCAACCCATGTTTTCGTTAATCAGACTCTACCACTCCTGCCACATGAAAGCCTTGTCTGAGCTGTGCAGAATGAAAACAGAAAACACAAGGCAGGTAGCACTGTTTTTTTACCCCCTGAATTCACACAGCTGTGCTACATACCTGTACCTTATCTAAATTACTGATGCAAGAGAGAGACAGAAGAAATATATAGACACCCCACACACCAAGTGTACAGGGATTAGGGTGGAGAAAGCCTGCATCCTCTACAGTCACAGAGAAAACAATGATAAAGCAAACCAGAAACTAAAAAAACACCATTGCTGACAGCTTAAGGGAAGGACGACTAGCTTTTTATTGCCCCAAAGGGGTCATGCCTGTGCATGGTGAAACCAGGGCCATTAGCAACAGAGAATAGACGTAGGAAGTGTTACCACCCATGACATCCTTTGCAGCCACCAGGGAGTCCAGACCTCACACGGGGGTAACATTTTTTCTGCAAAGTGCACTGGTGAAGAGGGTGTTCCCACAGCCCAGCCCACTCTCCCGCTCCCTTTGCAAAGGGATAGTTCATAGCGCTTCAGGCAAACAAGGCAAGAATCAGCCTTAATCATAACCTCCCACTGGTGGCACAAACACAAATGCTATTGGCCCTGATGCAAGGAGACAATGAAATTAGGTCTCTGTGCAGACAACAGGCCCTTGGCTGAGGAGACCACCTTCAGACTCTCAGGGCAGTCCCATATATCCTATATCACCTTTTGTATCCCCTAGCTAAGTTCTTTCCCCTTGGGCCCACACTGCTTCTGCTGGCTAGTCAGTACTAGAAAGCAAACTGATGCATGTAATGACTGTGTAGGAGATCAGGGAAAACCTCTGCTGTCTTCTGCTGCACCAGACCTCGTGCAGATTTGCCTCCCTTTCATCCATTTCCCATCCAAAACTTAAATCCAAAAGCCCAGCAGAAAGCAGATCTATGGATGCACCCACCCTGCTGTATGGAGATGCAACTGCCTAACACTGTCCCTCTTGTGGCTGTGCAGGCGAAGGCATGCCTGGGAGGACACAGCTCAAGCTACTCGTCACCCAAGGAGGCACTAAACTACTTTTTTTTCTTTTCTAAAGCACAGATAATGATCAAGCAAAACTAAAAGAGAACTTGATTTTATAGGTCTTTGGAAAAATAACAGATTAAACAAGGCAGGAACTTGTCGCTGGGGCAGAGCTCCTTGATTCTCTACCCGCAGGCAGCTTGGCCTGCCTTTCCTCCTGCCTTCTCAGCAGGATCTCCCACAGAGCAGTGTGGTCTGCAGGGCCCAGAGTTACCATCTGAATATGCGTGGCATCCAGCAGCATGCTGATTCAGAAACAGGGGTTGTATCCACTTCCCACAAAAAGATCCAGAGTGTACTACACAGACCCAATGGGCCCAAGCAAGACACTAGAGCATCATATCGTAGAATCATAGAATCACAGAATAGTTAGGGTTGGAAAGGCCCTTAAGATCATCTAGTTCCAACCCCCCTGCCATGAGCAGGGACACCACACACTAAACTATGTCGCCCAAGGCTCTGTCCAGCCTGGCCTTAAATGCCTCCAGGGTTGGAGCATTCACAACTTCCTTGGGCAACCTATTCCAGTGCCTCACCACCCTCACTGTAAAGAACTTCTTCTTTAGATCTAATCTAAACTTACCCTGTTGAAGTTTAAAGCCATTACCCCTTGTCCTACCACTAGAGTCCCCAATGAAGAGTCCAATACCTATCAATCAACCCATCCCCTACACTCAAGAAAGAGAAGATGCTCAAAGGAAGCTGGCTTTTGCAGGCACGGCAGCTGTTACACCACTTCTTGGCAGGAGCCGCAGTTCGTACTGTAGCCTTGTCACTCTCCACCCCTTTCCTGCAGCTCACTGACCACCTCCACTGAGAAAGCAACTTGGGAAGGCTGATGGCAGCCCCACAGTATCTTGGGATGACTGTACTGTGTTGCTTCCCTGCTCCATACTCCTGATGCCTTCTGCCTACTGGCCTCTTTTCTGGGATCTTTTAAGAAAGAGCAATGAAAAACACGGAAGTATCTAGAAACACTCGACTGGGATATAGTCTTTAACTGCTCATAAACGGCAGTGCAATGGAAACGGGCAGCAGCTGTGGCTCTCCAGCCTTCACCATCCAGCTTGCTAAGGCTTACTCCCTGCTTTCACACAATTGATTAGTTTGAAAAAAATGTTTAGCACAAAAACATTCATTTAATTTAACTATCCACAGCGGCCTCAGATAACATGCTTCACAGGTCCCATTCTCAGACTCATAATGATCAGCTCAATCCCCTGCAGCCTTTAATCCCTTATTTAACAAGCACCTTTGGATCCCAGTACAATATTGCACAGCTGACAAAGCAGCAATTAAAGAGAAATATTTTTAAAAGGTAGGGATGGTGAGAGAATAATCAGAAATACAATTGTCAGATCCTTGTGTTAACTAAGGACACCACAGAAGTACGGCTCATCCAGCCTCCTCACCACTTAATGTGAATAAACAGCTTACGAGTGGGAGAGGCTGAAAGGGGAGCAGCCTCCTTCCCTGTCACGGGAGAGGGAATGTGATGATCACCAAGTACCAGAAAAGCTCCCATTTGTGAAACCCGTGAAGGGAAGGAGCTTGCTCCTCCTCCCCACAGCTTCCTAGCAGCAATCGTGAACTCCCAGCACAATGTCTCTCATCACGCCATCTCATGGCATGTCATCTTCATGATGCAGAAACACAACTGGGTTAAAAGACAAAAGCTTTCTGATAGCCTGTTTTTTTCAGATGCCTCTATTTCTGGACATATGACCAAAGCCCTTATGCTTGTGCTTTCTGGAAAGCAGCCTTGAACCTAAACCAGTGCTGTCAGCCTTTCCCAGAGCCACGCAGACAAGCCTTCGTGTCCTCAGAAAACACAGCATGTAGTCCCTGCACCTCAGGCAGGAGAAAGACCTTCACGGAGCAGTGCAGGGTACCACTGCAGAGTGGTTCCTTACCCACAATGGGAGGTTTCTGCAGTGCGCAGCTGAGTCTGAGGTCTCCCGGCATGGCAGCTCCCCCCCAGCCACTGGCCAACCATGTGCTTCTGGGAGCAAGGGGTCGATAGCCTTGCAAGTACAGCAAACCACCGGAAGGAAGGGCTGACCGACTGTACCCTTTACGCCACTCGCCTAGCGGCTGGCGTCACTTGAATTAAAGTCCTGACCATTAAGTTTGGTCCCTGGCAGGCTGCAGTGAGGAAAGGCTGTATTTTTCAGTTAGCTGGGAAGCAAAATAAACAGTGCAGTCTTGACCTTGCACTCCTTTTGCCAATAAAGCTTAACCAGGGAGCAAAAGAAACAAAAACCCAGCACAGAAGATAGATATATGACGGTGTGCATTTCTCTCCCTCCAGCATGCGAGGGGCTGGCTCTTCCCCTGCGGAAGTGGGGTGTACCTCCACCACCAAGCTCTCCATGGCACAAACAGATGCATGGCCAGGCAGCTACCTATATCCATCCACAATATAATGGTCTGTACCTCACAACTACAGGAGAGCTGCACTGCTGTCCACTGCTGTCCCTAGAGGTTTCCCTATATAGGAGAGTTTTACAAGGACTGGACACTGGAGAATGGCTTCTGCCAGTTCAGCAAAGCAATTTCTATTGCCGAAGTTTCATAATCAGCTTTCTTCTTAAAAAAGTGGCCTGGAAAAGCCTTTAAATGACACCTGAAGAATAGTCTTGAGATAAGTCACTATCCTCCTAATAAAAACAAATTGAAAAGATGCATATAATGATGGTACAAATGCCATATGCTAAGTGAGTCCTAAACAGCAAAATCCAGGCTTTCCCAGGATGGGTTCAAGATTGGACTGGACTCTAGATCTGAAATCTGTAATAGCTTCCCTCTGCATTACTGCGAGCACGAGAGTATGGCACGCACTCAACTCAGTCCTCCCTGTGTTACTGGCCTGTGAATACAGCCCTCCTCTAGGTTGGCATCAACCGCCCTAGCTTCTGTAAACAAACTTATCGCAAGTTTAAAAGTAAAACAGAAGGGAAATGGGCCAGGAAATTATCCAATATGGTTCTGAATGAGCACTTCAAGTGGCAGAGTCCCATAGCTACCACTGCTGGGAACGATCCCCAGTTAACAAATACATAAAAAGACCCACCCAAGTAGGAGAAGGGCTGCAAAGCTAAGGAACTATGGGAAGCCATAAAAGAAAATACATTATTGAGGAAAAAGGAAAAAAAAAATCAAAGCAAGAACACCAAAGGGGAAAGAAATAAGTCTCTGGGATTAGCAGGGAGAAGTACAGATTTAAGAGCTCCACTCTGTGAGCACGGTTTTATAAAAGCTTACAACACAACAACCTTTAAAAATAGCTTTATTTCTATTGCCAAATCACCACCACAACCTGCATCAAACGAAGTTACAATCCATCAAGGAGCTGAATGCATTGGCTTTAATGTGATTTCATGGTGCTCAGTAACTTGCAGGTTTAGGACCCTACCACAAAGCGCTAAATTGTCTAGGAAAACACACAGGAGGAAACAACAGTAAAACAACCCTGGAGAGTTACACTGTGCACAATCTTTTATATATAACTGAATGCTATCAGCTGTGATGGTAACAGACACATTCAACACCCCAAACTGGAATTGCTATGCTGGTGCAGGGTACTGAATGCTTTTGACAAATGCACTGTTTTCCTTTAGCTGTTTCATGTGAGATTACAGCAAACAATCAGGCTCTTTCCTGGGTGCTTCAGGGTGGGGTTACCCCTTTTTCAGTGACTTATTGCTTATAAAAGCAAGAAACAATTATGGATGGCAATGGTTAGGTTACCTCCTATCCCAAACCATCCCTCTCAATCCCCATCTGCAAAGCTTGCAAGTCCGAAGCACCAGCTACTCCAAACTGCTGGGGGATGAGGTTGGTGAGGTTGTGGTTACATGCCTTGTGCCATAGGCCACACTCACATTTAAAAACATTTTTAAACCTAGGACTGTCAGCTTCTTAAGAGCAAAGGTTTGGCACTGAGAGGGGTGCTGACAGGCCGTGAGGTGACCATGGCAGGGCTCCCAAGATGCTGCCTCATTCCCTGGCAAAACTCAACCAGGGGAAATGGCATGGCCCCTGGTAGTGTCTCCATGTGAGGAGGCAGCAGTCAGGAAGCAGGCAGCAGTGGCTGGCACCGCACTATGCCAGTCAGCACCACTGAGCAAACCTGGGATGGACATTCATGAACTATTTTTGGTAAGAAAATCACACTGACATTCCAGGAGCAGAGAGATGACATCAAAAGCATTTTAATGCTCTCCTTTCTTTCAGGAGTCACCTTAGAGAGGTAACTTACACAGAAGTAGCATCACGCTTCTCATTGTTATAGTCTTTTATGGTGTCTTCAAAGCACATGGTAACAACCACAGAGGAGAGGATTTATACTCTAAATATTTACCTGAAGAAACAACTGAGTTCATAACTTGCACAAAACCAGAAGAAGAGATGACAGGAGGAAGGGAACTATCTAGAGAGTGAGCACGCTGCAGTCACCTGTGAAGGGGGATGATGCTCTGGGTGTAAGTATTGCTGCTCGCAGGGTACGAGTGCGACAGGAAGAGCCAGCCTCCCAAAAAAGAAAAGAGTCATTTGCAATAGTTAGGGAAGAAAAGACCCTGCAGGTCACTTACTGCTGCCCATTAGATTGCCCATCTTCAAGCTAAGCCTGCAGTCCCAGCAGTGAGGACTCTGGAGCTGAATCAAGTTTGAACTCACCGGTGGTAAGGTTGTATGAGCAGATGAGCCTGGTAGCCTTGCCTGTGCGAGTGCTCATCACAGGGCTGACAATCCCTGCTCAAGGGACTGGAGACCAGAACTGAAAGGGATGCTTGTAGGTCAGGTTTAATCCTCAAGAGCCTGTGGGTGGGTGAACAAAGAAGGGGTGGGCGTGTATGTAAAAATAAAAGACCGCAAGACACCTGGTTCTCAGTACTGCTACTAGCCTATTCCTTCCAACACCATTAATAGCATGCCAGACTTCACAGAAACAAAAGCAAGCAGCCAGGCTTTCCTCCCTCGAACAATAAAATAGAATAGTCAAGCAGAAGCAAAGACGGAATCAATTAGCCCAGGATCTTTTTTGATAAAGGTTACTCAAATAAGCCACGTACGGAAGCTCTCCCCATCTACAACATTACTGCACCATTATTTGTAATAAAATGACACCTCAGCTTGCAGAAGGTGCCACACTGGATACTAATAGCACACTTATTATTAGATTTTCTGCATGGTTACATAAGCCTGCAAAAGGGGAAAAATGTAAATGACTCAAGAAGATATTCTTCTTGTGGTTCTCATGAAGTCTTTAGTATCTGAAGATTGAAGATGATCCCTCCCGGCAAGAAACAATCAATTTTTATGCTTCATTGAAAGAGTTCTTTTAGTACTTTTAAGAAAATGCTCAAAGGCAAGTCAAGCGAAGAATATATGTATTTTTTTTAATCTAAACATTCTGTGCTAAATTTTCCTCTCAGATCTTCCGAATTCTTCTCCTAAAATAAATGAAGCTATGCATGCAACTTTGTGTTTATTTCTTCCTCGTAATCTAGCTATGATCTGAGGACATTTCACCCTATCTAAACCCAGCTGCATGAGCGTGCACAAATTTCAAAGAAGGACATAATAAGGGCAAAAGCAAGGGAGGTACGCACACACTCTGGTACCAATGAGGCAAGAAGACTCCAGCCATAATACAAGGTCATAAGTCAACATCAGCCCAGCCAGAATAATTTAGCCATGTCAACACAGTGGCAGTAGGTGCTCAAGAATCTGTCCAGCTGTGTGACCAAGAGCACATCTCTTCCATCATTCAGAAATGCACAGGTCATAGCAGTGATCTCTTAAGCACGTGATGAGTGTATAATCTCCAGAGGACCTTTCCCCTGAAATTAATTGGTGGTATACACTCATCCCCAAAGTCCACTTCCCCACCCACTGGATCTAAGCCTGATGACCTCCCTCTGGAAATATTGTCTAACATGACACTTGCTCAAGGAAATGATGGGATAAGCCACTGCTATTAATCAAATTTATCTGGTATGAGTTTACAGGTCACTTAGCTGTATCACAACACTGCACACAGGAGCAGATGCAGGGAGGGTTTACTACATGCTACAGCATTTGCCCTTACCTATCAATGAACAGAACACTCATTTAAGTGTCATGTTGTTTCATACTTCATTGTTGTGCAAATGGCATATAAAAGCTGCTGTTACTGGTGCACAGGGTCTGCCTGCAGCTTAGGTAAGTGAGACAAATCTAACACAAGTTTAGAGGGCTGGCTGACAAGTAGCTGCAAGCAGGGATCAATGTTTTTCTCCCTTTAAATGTAAATGGTGTCTAACAAACTTAACTTTTTGGAGGAGTCAGCGCTCTTGCCTTCATGCATATGGAACAGTCCCAAGCCCAGGGCAAGCCTCTGGCAGCAGCAGGGAACTAGGTGGACATCACCAACACAGCAGAAGGTTTTGCCACTGCACTACCAGCTCACCTAACCCCCTCCCATATCACTAAGAAAGCATGACAGCTGGCTCACCTTGTCTCTGCTAAATGTATTACTTCCACAACTCATATGCAAATACATATAGTGCCTTCTGTGACACTCACTGAATTGCCCACATGTCGTGGTTTAAGCTGAGCCCAGGACACCATATGAGGAAAGATTTAGGGTACCATATCACTGTCCTTTCATTTGGGGGGGGGGGGGGGGGGAAAAGA
>NW_009914072.1:45599-63202 GCF_000696875.1 Nestor notabilis
AAACAAAACCTATTGCAAAATTGCTAAGCCTTTGCAGACAGAGTAAACTGTGGCAAGGATTTTGTAGATCCTGTATCCAGGTTGTAGTAAAGGAGGCCAAATTCAACCTGTTTTTTTCACCTGAACTACAGCTGGAACGAGCTATATTTCACCTCTACACCACAGATAAGATGACCCACACTACTGTAGCAAAGCCAGGGTGCAAAAGGGTACTGGAAAGAGGCACCCACTACATTCTGGAGAAGCAAAAGTACTTTTCTAAGTCCTCAAAGAACTTGGGGCTTCTACCTTGTGACCTATTTGCAAGCAAAATGCCTTTGGGTACTGTGGGTCCTTGAATCCCCTCATGAATTTCTGTAACTCTATGAATACAGTGTTTTGAACAAAGCCTTTTCTGTCCTGCACCACTCTGTGATGGGCTTACTGTAATGACGACAGGTAGCTCTTCACAAATATCAGAGTACAACTGCGTCCCTGCTCATTTCACCACTGAAAATGGACTTTGTGTGGACCAGTATTTTGAACCTTGTATTCTTAAGTTTGGCTTCTAAATCCATTTTTAGGTACCTAAAAAAATGCTTGATTTTGAGATGGGCTGAGCAGCTGCATCTCCTTTTTACTTAAACAGAAGACACAGTTGCTCAGCACCTTTGAGTATCAGACCAGCTTTATTTAGGTTCCTAACTTCAGCCACCCGTAGAAGAGCAAAGTGAAGTGAGATTCGTATCCTTTTCAAAGTGTCATGCTTTTTATACATGCAAGTGATAAAGCTGCTGTATTAGAGAACACAAAACCCGACATAGCATACTTTGAGCCACTTGTCCCATGACATCCCACATCTAAGTAATTCCATTCAAGTGTAAATGAGACACATTGCAATTTCAGGATTATTTACTACATTTCTTTAGTACAATCACCTTGCAAGAAACTGTTAAGCACTTTATTTGCAAGAGCTGCAAAAATTGCCCCTAGGAACGTGGATACAATGTGTCACATTTCATTTTTTTTCTGGAAACATGGAAAAAATCTGTATAGAAAACAAAAAAAAAAAAGCCCCAGGAAAACACGATTGGAAACCTGGAAGAGGTGTGATTCTTTTGAAAATGCAGCTCTCAAACCAGAGGAAAAATGCTTGCTTGCTCTTCATACAGGTGGAAGCTACCTGAATTCCTGGGGGTATAGGAAGCAAAACAAGATGAAAAAGGACTAGTGTGAAATGTCTTGACCAACTTAATGTACCTAGATTGAATTTGTAAGCAGGTTATTATATTAATTATTTACAGTCTTGCCTTAAGAGGGTGCAGATTTTTATGTGTGTGTGCACATTTGGATGTTTTTACACATTTATAACTGCTGATACAAAGAGTTTTGTTCTGTGCCTCAGAAGAAATGATCTGATTCTGCCTTCATTTACACTGATCTAACTCTTAAATCCAACAGTTACATTGCTGTAAAATTACTATTATCAAGGGGAAGAACATTCTAAAATTATCCCTTCAGCAGAGAGCACGAAGCCTGAAAGTCTCAGTGCTTTCAAAACCATTTTATCGGGACTGTGATCTCGGCACGGCTGGTAATGCAGCCAGACGAAGCCATGAAAGGGAGCTTTGTGCCCGGCTACACACGAGGCCATGTAAGACTTCCAGCTTTTTGACTGGCCGGTGAGGATGTTGCTGTTAGTAACACGGCAAGATTGATTAGGTACAATAATAATAAAAAAGGAGTTTAGAAAGACAGCAGTGGAATCGAGTTCCTCTTCTATGAAAGCTGCTACAGCACATGCAAGCAAAAAATGCCAAGTTGTCAAAAAAAGGCCAAATGCTCAAATAATTCAGATACTCAACTAGTAAGGAGATTCCGAGATTTGTTTATAATGGGAGAAACCTCAGCCCCCTCTGAACCAGAATGAATGCAGTGTGATGTCTCTGGTGAACCACACACAAACCTGCAACTGTATCTCCAGAGTATGACCCTGTGAAGGAAAGCGCAACTACTCTCGCTATTGTTGTGATGTTTGTCTTTGAGATCTTGTTCTGACTTCTGCTGGTAGCTCACTCCCATCAGTGAAGGCTGGCCAGCAAACAAAGGGAGATCTTCCCTAGGGAGCTGCCTTCCTTCAGAAGGCTCCAGCAGACACATCCCAGCCAGGATGCCAGGGAGCAGAGAGACAGCTACAGTAAACTAACCCTGTCTCTCATGACCCCAGGTCCTACCTCTTCCTCTTCAGGGCTGTTTTAGAGGATCTAGGCTTAGAAACTGGATTTTTCCTGGGACAACAGAGGTGGAAGGGGGCATTTCAGCCAGTCAGCTGAAAACCAAAGAGGTAGCTCCTTCACAGGGTGCTCCCATGGCAGAAGAAATGGGTTAGGACCAACATTTCTGTTGGATGTTGTTGACCTCCCCATCATAGACTTCTGTACAAGGTGAGACCTGCACTCAACATCTAACCTGGATCCATACACATCTACACATTACATCGTAGCAAAAATTTCACCAACAAATGTGCTGGTTGCAGAAGGCCCCAAACCTATCAGCTAGTCTTTTCCCAAGATGATTAAGAACAAACATCCCAGCCCTGATGTTTTACTCATCTGTCAAAGAGTATGACTCACCATGGGCAGGTGGCGAGCACCCTACACTACCACTGGTGCACAGCAGGGCTTCCTGACTCCTTTGGGCTGAGCTGACAAACAAATAGCTGTCACGCTGCTACCTCTACTCTGCCTCTCCGTGCAGAGGCCAAGCACAGCATAGTCAGTCCTGGCTTTCTCCTGGCTCCTGCCTGCTCTTCAAACAAGGCAGGTAGCTGCCCTGCCACAGGAAGTGAGCACAAAGATGCTGGCCCAAAGAAATAGTGACGTGATCCTGATTCAATGCTCCTAGCGCTCCCTTAGCCCACGGGGGTGGCTGTTAAATGCTCTCCCTCCACACTTCACCTCTCCATGACACTTCATGTGGTTCAACTTAGATTTTTGGCTGGGTAACCCCTCTTGGATCCTCAGGACTTTTCTCCTTCATCTGTATTCCTAATCCACGTGCCTGTTTCTTAGCATTGATATAGCTACCCACGAATACACACTCAAATTGTATACACAAAGAAATGCAGATCGGATCAGCTTTACTGCAAGCCCCGCAGAGACAAGCCCAGCTAGTCTCTCCCAGTGCTATAAAGTTTGCAGAGCTGCTTTAAATATCTCTCTTCTTCAGAACACAGATTGGCTTGGCGAGGTGGTATATACACATTACTCTGTATACTGTGTATGTGTGAACATATGTTTGATAGCTAGATCACTCTATTCCAATACATAAAACCGCGTATACACTTGTTCTTTTAAAACCTCACTGCTGCTGCCTTTAGCAGAGGTTCCCTCCAGGAATCTTACTCCCCTCTGAGCCTCTCACCCCTGGGAAGGTTTTCTCCAGCCATCGGCAGGACTTTGCAGCTGGCTCCTGAGCAGAGAGCAACGATGCTGCGAGCATCAGCCAGAGGGGGCTGCGAGAGTGTGTTGTGAGATGCAACAGCCTTGAAGGGCTCAGGCTGCCGACTGTGCTAGAGGCTTTTCTCGCTTGCGTAAATCATTTCTTGAAATAATAACGCTTAAAATAGTTCAGCAAGACTCCAGGTTTCTCACTTTTTGATGCATACAGAATTAGGCAGCCGGGATTGGAGATGTACATCTGCACACTGGATGGCTATTAGGGCCAGATACCTGTGTCCGAGGTCGTACACAAAATCAGTCAGATTCTGATGCCACCAAACTCACAGGGACAGTGCTGTGCATTCGTTCGCCAAACCACCATCACCTACAGTTTGTTAGCTCAGTCTCTGTCATTCGGTGTTTTCTTATCCAGCCAGATGTTAACAGTAAAGAAAGGGGCCAGACTTCTTGGGATAATGCATTTGACGGTGATAAAAATGTTTCCATGGAGCTTTTACAGCAAAACAAAAATTGCTGCCCTTTATCTGATGTGCACACATTTCATACTTGCAATATGTCTAAAGTGATTTTATGACTAAATCCTGGGAAAAATGCAAAGAATGCTTGGCTAGAAGCATACTTTTCCAGTAAAAACACAACATGGCTTATTAACTGCGGCACTTGGAAGAGGCTATTCAACATGAAGTGAGGTTTTTTTTAGCTCAAGACCGAAAACATGTGTTCGGATATACGTTTTCTTTGGCTTCAGGCACCAATTTGACTGACTACATTAGCAGGGTCTCCAAGCCCTTTTAGCGTACACTAGCTTCAGTACAAATGAAGCGGTATTCTATTAAACATGCCAGGGTACTGCCGCTGAAAGCAAGGTTAAAACCTCCTGACTTTTTCAGAATATATTAAGCAGAAAATAATGGAAACAAAAAGCTGCATTAGGTACCTCGTTAAGATTTTTGTAGCTGCTGATCAGCAACCTTGTTATGGCAACACTTTTCAAAGTCACTGCAAGAAATGTTAATTGTGGCGATGGTGGGGTGGGGACGATGCACAATGAACTGCGGGAGCAGTACTATTAGTGTTACCGTGAGAACAGATTATGCCATTTCCATTCTATCTTTGAATTCTGGTGGGTGTAGGGTGATGTGACTCTGAATGATGTCAGATTACCCAGCCTACATTTTTCTTGGAAAGAAGCTCCTTTCTCCACTTCTCTAGCAGGAGGGCTTGTAAATACTGCGTTTAGGAAACCTCAGCTTCATCAGATTCTGAAACGATCCCCACGCTATCTGGAATTTCTTTAATCGGACAACTGGAAGGCGTACGCTTCTTGAATACCTGGAAACGCCAGAATATGCTCACTTGGGCTTGTGAAATGGTGAGAACCGATAACAAGGGTTGGTTTTCTGGACTAATCCCCAGGAAACAGGACTTCGCTCTCCCCAGTGTGGGCTGCAATCCAGCCGACCTCAGGCACATTTGTAAGCAGGTCACAATGTCACTCCTCTTCTCTCCCATTAAAATACTAATTGTAAAAGCTTTTGTCTCTAATCTGCAGCTAACAAACTGGCAACACTGCACAAAGGGGAAGAGTGCAACTCAGTCCAACATGCCTAAAGGGTACGCTTATCTCCATATCATGCATGGATTTGCACACCTCTGCTCCCCACTCCCTTCCCGGATCTATCACAAAAAGCCATGCAGTGGAGGGGTGCAGTGGGGCCAGCCCAGCACACCAGCCAGGGCTGCACTCGCAGCACGAGGCACCAACCCTTCGTTGTGCAGCACCCAGCCATCTCCCAAGATGCACCATTAAATATAAAAAGAGCACACAAATCTACATCCTCCCTGCACCAACACACACACACAGAGGCTGCAGCCTGGGCAGCCAAACTATGAGGATTACGCAGTTTACATTTGAGCCAAAGATAGAAGATTTTAAACCCCAGTCAGGGGGAACACATTCTCCCTCCTCTCAGTCCTGAGGTGCTTTTCCTAACAATGCAGATAGGTCATGCCAGCACTGGCTCTGCTCAACCAGATGATTTTTTTCCCTTTCCTATCAGGAGGCTGCAGCCTGTGTATCTGTGCAAGAATAGATTAGGACGGATTTTTTTATTACCCCATTTTGTTATGCTGTCACAGATGCAGAGGCAGAGAGATGCTGGCCTGGTACAGTCAACCACAATATACCCAGAGCCTAATGTTTCCCCCCAGTTTGGCAGCGAATATGAGGGTGGGCATGCTCCTTGCTCTCCCCCTTCTGTATCAAGCAGCAACTCCAGTGACACTCAAACCAGTATTAACCATCTGCCAATAGAGCCAGCATCAAGCCCACAGAGAAAACAAACATCAAACTCTGCTTATTTCTTCTGCTGCTGAACTCAAACAGGACAGAGACAGGATAAATTACAAAGATCATCTCCTTTCATGCAAAAGTCACTTGCACAACACTACTCTCCTCTTCATACCGCATCAAGCAAACTCCCAGTGATACTAAAAGGGGCATGGAGATCTGCTAATGCCAGGCCTATGAGATGGTGCCTACATTAATCATTTTACCTCCATCTTTTTCAATGCTTGAAAAAGACCCCTCTCACAATGAAAAAAAGGAACTGCACATGCCATGCTCGGGAGCATTTCTTTCTTTTGTGGAAATAAATACACAAACTCTTTTTCCTACAGAAAAATATGATGCAGTAGGTTGGGTTAAGACAAAATGAAAAAAACCTCTTCAGATCAAAAATCCAGAATTTTAAAACCTTTTTAAATGTCTTTCCAACATGCACTGAAGCTTTAAAAGTCAATTCTGAAACTTGTTGAAAAAGGAAAAGAAACAGTAATTTTCAGGTCCGACAATTCTTCCCGCACACAGACACCCTTACATAAGCACACGTGCAAATTTTTCTACTAGAAAAGTCATGGATACAGGGAAAGAAGTCTGTCCTCACGTATGCACAGAAATCCCAGCTGCACTGCTGGAAGATGGAAAGATGGAGCAGCCTTCAGTATATAGCTATGCCAGGAAACACAGAACTCCTCAGCTCTTCTCACAAATCTGAATATTTAAACGTAACGGGAAAGTAAGAGTAACACCATCTTCTTTGAGGTAAAGCTGCTGTTACAGGTGTGTTAATGCTGGCTACAGATGTTCTAAAGCCTGTGCGTGTAAAAAGCAAACACTGTTTATGATACACTGAAACATGTATTTTTATTCATCACAAGCATGTGGGGTTTATCCTCTGCTGAATAATTTCACCCCTGGCTCTCATAACCCAGCTTCTTAAATTTCTGCTTGCTTCTCCTATAACCTTTTGGTGCCTGCTCTTTACTCCTGAAATACAGTTACTGCGGAAGCATTTCTATCTATCTCATCCAAGATGCTTGTCTCACACTTGGTACACCTGATGAGTCCTAAAGGGAGCTGCTGCCATGTGAGGCTGATTCGCTCTGCACTTACTGCCACCTCATTTTTATCAGTGTCCCATTTACCTTTACAGTTACCACCCAGACTCGCTGATACGCTGTCCACAAATGTCAGGCTGAGCTCTGAGTTGTCTGTTGCTCACTTCCTCTGCCTCAAATCTGCGAGGGAATCTCTAAGAGAATATTCTGCTGACCTAGTGCAATTTTTCTGGTGCTTCTTAATTTTTGTGTGCTTACCCTGATCTGCAAAATGGCACTTTGCACACTATGGTTTGTTAGTGAAACATATGCAATTTTTCTCCAAGCATCTTTCTTGCTCCTTTATTCCTCTCTATTTTAAGCAACTTTCAGCTGAGAACAATGTCAGACTGACAGCTCTGGAGACCAAGGTATTTCAGGGAGAGAAAGCCAAGCACAATTCCTTTCTTCTATCAAAAGCTAAAGGCAAGTTCTCTATCTTCTTTGCTGTACTCTAAGAAACTGCATTCTCTTTTAGTCTGCCTTAATCATTGAGAAGTTCCTGTTCACCAAACCAATGTGCTGGGCAGGTACAAGACCAGACTTGTCCACACAAATCCCTTTGAAAGACCAGGACTCAAATCCACAAATCCCCAACCGAGGGATGAGTTTTACTGATGCAGGGGTTGCTCTCCACTTCTATACAGTCCCATACCGCCGCAGATGATGAAAAGAGACAGTCTCAGACAATGTGCCTGTGCAGGAAGACTTCAGCGGAAAGCTGCAGGGAGTCTGGAAATACAACCTCCTGCTGCTGGAGGTTGTATTGGAGGGCCAATTCAAGCCTTCCCAGCTGTCAGTCCAAGCAGCTACACCAGCAGAAGGTCCCTGGCCAAATCATGCCCATACAGCCAGGACGGCTGGTGAGAGTGAGAACCTTGTTACTCACTCTCCCTTGGGGAGAAGGGCAAGACTCTTTCTTTAGCCCTTGAAGGGGAAAAAACTGTGATTGTGTCCTTCCAGTTCTGCCATCAGCGGTGCTGAATGCTAAAAGCCTCACCTGATTTCTTAGGAAGAAGACGGCACTAAAGGAGGGAGAAAGGCAGCAGTAACAGGAAGCTACTACCCAGAAACCCTCCAATCCCACTCCTACCACTTAAATGACTTCTCCACCTAAGAAACTATTTTCACTGAACAAATTTTTGGGTATTGTTCACTCAGAGATGACCAGGCTGGCTTCTGAAAAGAAAGTTAAGTGTGTGCCACAGAAATATCATACCATGCCCTCTGTAATGGCTGCTGAAGAAGGCAGCACTGCAGTTGAGTCATTAGGTTAAAATTAGTTCACCAAAGGATGGGGGAGACAGGCATTTCATAGATAATTCTGTTGTGGTTTAACCCCAGCCAGCAACTAAGCACCACACAATCACTTGCTCACTCCATCCCAGTGGGATGGGGGAGACAACTGGAAGGATAAAAGTGAGGAAACTCATGGGTTGAGATAAAGACAGTTTAATAGCTAAAGCAGAAGCTGCGTGCACAAGCAGAGCAATCCAAGGAATTCATTCACCACTTCCCATCAGCTGGCAGGTGTTCAGCCATCTCCAGGAAACAAGGGCTCCATCACACCTAACGGTTATTTGGGAAGACAAACACCATCACTCTGAATATTTTCCCTTCTTTCTTCTTCCCCCAGCTCCATATGCTGAGCATAACACCATATGGTATGGCATATCCCTTTGGTCAGTTGGGGTCAGCTGTCCCGGCTGTGTCCCCTCCTGACTTCTTGTGCAGCCTGAGCCTGCTCGCTGGTGGAGTGGTGTGAGAAGCAGAAAACGCCTTGGCTCTGTGGAAGCACTGCTAAGCAATAAGAAGAACATCCCTGTGATACCGACACTGTTTTCAGCACAAATCCAAAACATTGCCCCATACCAGCTACTTTAAAAAAAATTAACTTGATCCCAGCCAAACCCAGCACAATTCTTTTGAGATCTAACTGTAAGGACAGACAGGTCCGTTTAAAAATTACCTCAGAATCTGAGCCTAGCAGGACTACTTAGAGAAAAACTCAAAATAATATAAGGAAGATCATATTTTCTGTTGAATTCTACAGACTCCTGTTTCTATCCTTCTTCACCACTGCTGCAATTCACCTGCTTCTTGACTGTATTATGAATTTAAAAAAGAAGAACACCTCACAAACATGGCCTAAAAAAAAATTGCTACTTTACTCCCAGATCTGGAACACAGACTTTAGTTCAAAAGGTTTCCAACCATTTCTGAACCATTTTTGTTTTCTACAGGCATACGCTTAGGAAGATACAATGCTGTCTGAGAGATGACCCCAACTGCTCCTTTGAAAAAGGCTTACAAACAAGGAAAACAACAAAAGCACATTAGCAAGCAGAAGCATGGTTCATTATTTGCAGGCATTACCCAGTGTCAATAAACGCTGATAAAAAAAATGAGTGTATCAGGCAACCAAAGCCCAGTGTATTACTATATGACAAAATAAACCTTTAAAACCTTGATTTTCAGGCCAAACCTTATTCTGGGGCTGTTGAAAGCAGCCAACCAGCCAGCAGCAGACTAAGATGTGCATGGTGACCAACTGCTACAGGGGTTCACCAATATCGTCACATAGAATCATAGAATAGTTTGGGTTGGAAAGGACCTTAAGATCATCTAGTTCCAACCCCCCTGCAATAGGCAGGGACACCTTGCACTAAACCATGCCGCCCAAGGCTCTGTCCAACCTGGCTTTGAACACGCCAGGTATGGAGCATAAATTAATTAAATACAGTCTGCATCAGACATTTAATATAGGAGAAATAAAGCCATTGTAATAGAATATAGTTTGCAGGATCAATACTTCCTGCTACTAAAATTAATGTTTCGACAACACCTTGACATATATTTCTCCCCAGTACCCCATCCATGTTCTGGCACTTAGGTGGCAGTGGGAAATTGCTAACCTTACTTTTCAGAGACTCTGAAATCTGTACAAAACCCAGCTGTGACATCTAAGCCTGTAGCCTGTAGCCACACAAACTCTCTTTCCCACTCAGGGAGCTCTTGGAGAGAGAAAACAGTACTGAAACACCAGGCAGCTACAGATGCAGGATGCTGCCAGACTGGTCCGCACACCACAGTGGAGTTCTGCATCGGGAACACTGTACAGGGGCATGGTCCCACTCTCCTACCTGCTAAGCACAAAACATCTAAGGATGTAATCCATGCAAGCTTCAGGTGAACAGCCATCTCAGCATCAGACTTTTCACTCTCTAAAATTTCATAGCACAGACTTGACCTGAAGGAACTGAAAGGAAGGGGCAATGGGTTTATCTCCTTAGTTAACTATGGAGCAGGAAAGAGAATACAGGACCAGCAATCCAAAGCTCCACCACCACAGCACTGTGGGGAGGGGAAGGTGAACATTTCCTTTCCAGATTGTTCTTTTAAAGAGAACCTAATGGTATGGAAAACTATGGTGGATGTGGTGTTGCAAACGTAAGAAACAAAAAACTTTATGGGCTTATTAAAAAAATAAAATAAAAATCCCTCATTTTCATCATACGCATTGTAGCTGTCTAGCTTTATATCAAAAGAAAAAAACAACCCCAAAAGAGACATAAACATGGAGACCAAACCCCTACATGAAAAGTGGAATTTAAGAACTTATGACTTGCTTGGCTACAGCAGAAAAGTGAATGAGTAAAACAGGCCTGTTCTGCTCAGTCATTCTCACTTGTAATGGCTGTATGCAGCTTGCCAACAACTCTTCCTCAGCCTTTGAGAACAGCCTGACGAGCCTGTTCCAACTGAAGTATAAAAAAGTTTATCCACTAGGTAGTTTTACAGTATAGCAACTCCTGCTCTCTTTTGTTAGCTTTTAACTTGTGTTTGGGGTTTTTTTTAAAAAAGGTACAACAAGCAGAGGCAGTTACAGGGCAGAAAGCTGAACAGAGGGATTTTTGCGTTTCCGCAAGGAAACCCCTTTTCAAATGTATGCTAAAATTCAGCACTCTTAGAAATCCCTGAGAGATTTCCAGCCATTGTCAGTGTTGGTACCACCCACAGATAACAGAGGGAGGAAGGGGGGAATGCCTCAAAGGTGATGTGCGGACCCCTCCCCTACACAGGACCTCTTCCGTGCCATATTCTGGAGCTCTGCTTTTGTTCAGTCTAGTTCAAATGGCTCGAGTGACGTGGCTTCCACCCCTTCCCACCAGGGATTATTCCACAGTCTAATAGATCTTACTAGCTGGAAGTGTTTCTGGATTTCAGCCTGCATTTTCTGTGCTGACTTTTATCCCATTACTCCTAGTCGTACTGCTTGGACCACCCAAAACAATTCTCCAAAACTGGATATTTATACTCCTAGAGTGCAGGACTGGTAGTTTTAACATCACCCTGTTCCTTCCCTCACTTTGTCTCTCATTCAGACAAACCACACGTATTTAATTCTTAATCTTTCTTCTCTTCTCTAGTCCATTAATCACTTTTGTTGCAGCTGTCTGAATTCCCTGCAATTTGCCAAAGTCCTTCTGGTAATGAAAGACCCACGCACACATGAACTTTGTATCTCCTAAAGCTCTGTCTGATAAAAGACACGGACTAATACACATGCACACAGAAACACAGCAGACGTTTTCCAAATTTGTTCTTTTTATAGAAAGAGCTTAGCTTCTTTCAGGCAGGAAGAAAAAGGCATTTGTCTTTTTAAGTCCCTTAACAGAGGTGGAAAAGTAACATACTGTACTTTTTTTTCAGATAAGAAACTGCCTGACTCCCAACTGTTTTCCACAATTGCTGCCTTGCAAAAGCAGCGTATTTATCAATACCTTCATCTTCCAGGAAGAGTTCTTTAAGGAAGCTCATGTGGCAACTTCATGTTCTAGTTTTCAGAAATTGTTTGACTCACCTTCAGAAACGGATCAGTGAGCTGCTTAACAGTACTCTACACCTGCCCCTCTCTCTCTTCTGCCTCCTTTTTATTATAAATCTGGCAAGGTTGCAGATATGAACAAAGACACCGAATTCGACATTCCCCTTCCTTAGGATTTTAGAACTTCATGTTGCTGAAGAGCAATAAAATAATGCAAAGAAGGGAACATCTCCTTTAGGGTCCAGGGTAAAACTCCTGCCACCCTGATGTGGAAATGCATCTTTGCTCCATTAGAGACTCTGGGCTGATATTGAGCAAGCATATCATTGATCTCGGTGCAGCTGCTACCTTCTCCCAAAAAGGGCTTTTACATATAATATATACTTTAATAGGTTTAACACTGAATACTTTCAAGGCAATTCAGTAACTACCAACCGTTGTGGAAGATTAACTTCCTAGCTCTAGTTTGGTGTCAGATACGTAATAAAGAGCTTGATTTTGCAGATAAATACATGTGACTTCAAGTTCTACTTAACTGCAGCAAGAATAGAAAAAAAACAAAGGAAAAGAGCACATACAACATCCAAATGCACTTTAAGCTGAATACTCATTCACTACAAGGCAGGGCAGAGGGAGAAAAGTCCTTGCAGGTTGATGCCACTTACCCATAGGCAAATTCTCTCCTCTAGCAAAACTATGGGTATCTAGCACTAGAAGTCACTTTATTCCTTGCAAATGTTTAGAACATTTTCATAGCAACGGAGCTGCAAATAACAACAAAAAAGCATGTCCAAATAGCCACTGAAAACCTGACTATTTGTTTCCCTTTTCTAGTCTATTTGTCTGCCTGCATTATCCAACACGCATTTTTATTCAGAAGTTAAATAAGTCACCCAAAACTCCTCTTTACTCGCTCTTTTCAGACCAACAAAACATGTACATGCGAATATCCTGAGCATAAAGAGAAACTCTTAAAGTCATTATGACATTATTTGTACCCTGAAGCGAGTCATAATTTGTGTGCACCCTGCCAAGTTCTTTCTGTCAAAACTAAAGTAATTATTAGGAAATATGAAAGCAGGTGTCACTTCTGGCAAGTTGTAAGATGGCTTTATATTCTCAGTTGCAATGGGATAAAAATGATCCCTAAAAAGAGCATAGCAGGCTATTACTTTACATCCAGTATATATGTGAAACATAACAGTTGCCGCCTGTGCTTTTTTTTCTTCTTTGGTATTTTAATTAAAGATTCAAGCTCCTAAAAGACAAAACCTAAAAATATGTGCAAAATCAATCCCATTTTGCATAATTTCTATTTAGTTTCATAACCAACTGTCAAGCCATCTGACCCTCATTTGCATGTGCTATAAGGCAGTCAGCCGAGCTCGCTTCCACCGCAGTGAGACACATACTCTGTCCCTGCTCACTCCCACGTATGAACCTCCAGCTTCTTGGATGAATCTCTGCTACAGCACTTCAGGACAGAGGGGACAGTGATTGTTATGATTACAGGGCCCAAACTTCTCCAACTTGGGCGCCTAAATTTAAATGCCTAACTCCATCTTTAGGCATCTGAATTAGCTGCTAGCATTTCAAAGATGCCAGGCACCCAGCATCTCCTACTTGTTTCTGTCCAACTTGCCAAAAAGAACATCTGCTTTTAATTAATTCATTGAGAGCTGCAGGTACACAGGACCTTTGAAAGCCATCCCACTTACTTCGGTCCCCAAATATAAATCCAGGTGCCTACCTCTAGGCAGTAAACTTTAAAAATGCTGAAAAAGAAAAAACAGCCTTATTAAATAAATATTACAAAAAACACTTGCAGATATACTCAGGGCCTTTGGAGTCTTGTTCCATACTTGACATATGACGTGATGCAAAAGAAAGCAGATCTGATTTTGTTGTAAAGTAGCATTTCATGCTGTAACTGGAGTATGCACACTGCTAAAAATTAACATAATTATAACAAGGAAAGGCATTCAGGGAAACTTTCTTCAAAAGCTGCTCCTCTTCCTTGGATAAGTAACCAAGCAAACCAACCCCCAAAAGTGGTTGTATTTATGCTAAGAGTTTAGGGAAATTGCAAATTTACTAGTGTATTTATTATGCAAGTTTATTTTATTTTTTCTTTCATTCAGCCAGACACCCACATTCTTGACAGTGTAGAACTTGAAAAGATTTTTTTTGTTGTTTTTAATTTAAAAACTGCAAACAGAAGAAAAATACAGGCTACCACCTGCCTCTGCAAATCTTCCGCGTGTGCATTTGTGCTTCTGAGCACGAAGCAACTGACTACCCTGTAAAGAATAATATTCACACACAGCAGCAATATTCCACCCTAGAGTAGGGCACTGACTCAAAAGGCAACATGACAATGCATGTCTGCATGTACATAAAATGCTGTCCTGCAGCTGGGACCAGGATGCCATGCTGCAAGACCAAAGGGTGCTCTCCCCAGAGACGCTCCTGACTCTGGAAAGGAGCACTGCCCACTGGAGTCAATGGAGAGACTCACAGGTCTGGGGCTGCCCTATTTTTAAGCAGGATTTGCCAGGTAAATGCATGCAATTATGTGCATGTGTCATGAGTGTGCAGGATCACATCTAAGCTTTGGTTTTAAAAAAAAATCACAGAGTGCACACAACATGCAGTTAGTTTGTACCTCTGTGGGGCAAAAAGGCTGGTATTTGCTATATTTAAATCCGCACAGCTTCAGACACTACTATGGCTCCAAATAAGGCACAACCAGAGGCACAAAAACTCAGAACAAAGAAACAACAACAACACAAAATCATAATACACTGTTATTATTTTCCTAAAAAAAAAAAACAAAAAAAACCACCAAAACCCAAAAACCCCACACACACCAAAAAACAAACAAACAAACAAAAAAAAACCCAACCCAAACCCCAAAATTGCCTCAGACTGCAAGCAGAAAAAGGAAAAGGGAAAGGGAAAAAAGAAAGAGGAAAGGGAAAAAATATGTCTGGGGAAATCAAAAAATATATTTATGGAAGTTTTACATAAAGGTTTATGTAACCACAAGGGATAGGACAGTCCTACACAAAGGTCTGGCGTTTGCCAGGATGGTGCCTGGCCCTGTCCTGCCTGCAGCATCCCAAAGAAGCCACAGTTTGTTTCATCAAGTAAGCTGTTACTCTTGCTGTCATTTCAACACTTCTCCCACCGCAAGCCCTGCTGGTACTGTGACCACATGGGCCACCACTTCCCTGCCACACTGCATCCCTAGAGCCAGTGCTGCCCCAGGCCTCAGCGTGCAAGCTCTCTACAGCTGGGATGGCACTACAGACTTGCCCTGTCCTGTCAATCTTCAGTTTGCAATTGCTGTATCTTGCCTCTCATGCACAGCCCACTCACAGGCATGCAGGTGACCACCATCGCCTCCTCAATTATAGGAGACTCAGTAGGCTGCAACCGAGCTAGCTTTGTGGCCGTGCTGAGGCAGGCTAATCCCTGCACCTGCTCCAGCAGCACGTTGAAAACGGGGTTTTAATCCTTGCAGACAGGCAGCTGTTCCCCCCACCCACTAGCAGCAGCCACATCTTGCTGCCACTCGCATCAAGCTAATGACCAACCATCACAGCCGAGCACAGCCACAAGGAACCCTGACCTGGAGAAGCAGCCAAAGCCCCCGAGCACCAGTAGCATCCAGAGCAGATGCTCCTTCTGCTTCTCTTCACGCTGCTTCTTGGTGCCTCCTGTGGTGCACACAGGAAGGGGAGCTGGGTACAAAGCGTACCTACTACACTCCCTCTGCTCGCTGCAACAGGATCTGCCTTGCACGCTCACCCTGCCCTTCCCACAAGTGACCTGCCAGAAGCATAGAGAGGCTACAGGGATGGTTTAGGGGAAAGAGAGGCTAATCTTTCCTCGATACCCCAAGCAACTGCTTGACATGGTGTGTGTGCAAGGTATGGAGGGGGGGTCCATCTCACTGTCAGGGATGCCTCCTCCCCTTACTTCAGTTTGGACCTATGGCTACAGCCCTTATACTTCACTGGGACTGCAGTACACCACAATCAGATACTCTGCAACCTGATCAAATAACCACTTTATGGGTAGCATGCATGCCAAACAAAGCAACAAGAGCTGCAGATTGCCCACCTCACACAGGAGGAGGCAGCTGAGATGCTGGCCAGCTGCTCTGCCCTGCCTCCTCTCCACCACTGAGAGCCAGGTTACTCCTCCTTACATGCAGCTCTGCAGCCTTCAGGACAGCTCTGTCCAGAGACCAGCAGAGGGGCCAGCAGTCCCCATCTGATTGACTTTTGGGGGAGACAGCTGCGCTCCGGCTTCATGTAGGAAGGGTGGAGAGCAGCCCCCTACCTTCACCCTGCTCCCACCATGGCTCGCTCAGGCTCTGGGGGCTGGCTGGGAACAGCAACTCTATTTGTTTTTCTAGGACATTCCCAAACTGAGGGGGAAAAAAAAAAAAAAAGGAAGAAAGGCAGCAACTCAATGGGAAGAAGCTGGGGCAGGGAAGGTCCTCACATACTGAATTGTCATAATTATGCTTGGGGGAGCATTAGGCACAACAAGCCACCACTCACTGAAGTAGGTTTCTGCTGCATGTCAGAGCGCTGCACTACACTTCATCAGGAGCATTGACTGGACATTGGCAGGAGACAGGTCTCTGCTGTTCGTCCTCTCCACCCCAGTTTTGATTTCATCGAAACATTCTCCTCACATTGCTTTGGCTATCTCTCAGAAAGGGCAGTATTTCATTTAGTGCACAGGACAGGATGATACTTCTAGGTCTAACAGGAAAGGCTCTATACAAAACAAATGTGCTTCTGGTAAGAAACTTCTCTGCCAAATGCCTGGATGAAGCATGCAAGACCAAACACTTGCATACCTCCTCAGCCCCACACTGGAGAGAAACACACTGCCCAAGGGATGTGCTAATGCAAACCCGTGTGCTCTGTGTCCTGGCAGCGCAGGCTCAGAGTGGCAGTTCCTGCTGCTGGCTTCCAAGGACTGATAATTTTGTCTGGGAGGCAGCAGGACTCTGAAGCAAAGTCTTGCACATTATTCCCGAATGGTTTTCTCGATGAAAAGTCTGCACACCATGTGATGAAACCAGCCAATGTTTCTACAAGTGTCCCACTAAAAGGTTACTGGGAGGATGTGTCACTCCTGTGAGATCAAGCTGATGGCAAGAGCCCGGGTACGTGGGGCTGGGTTGTGCCATTAAAAGCAATGAGACAGTGCTTGGGTTTGATTTACTTAAAGCATTCTCCAATGTGGTCTGAGATGGTAAACAGGGTTGCATTTTGTAGGCAGAGAGGCAGCAAGCCTTTAGGAAGAACCGTTGATACCTGCAAGTGAAATAAACCTATCTACAAGCTGGCGAGGCTGATTTGAAAGCCTTGACACCTAAAGCACAGACACCTAAGTGTGCTCTTCTTGGCACTTGTGCCCGTGCTGCTGCCCCAGCTTCTCATCCCACAGGCTTGTGTCACACAGCCTTGCAACTGAAATGTGTGTTTTGTGCTACAGTATCCTGTCACGCAGGGACATCCACGAGAAACACTCTGCAAGGAGACTGAGGAGCATCACTCATCTTCCTTCTGGTGCCAGCAGGTAACAGCAGAGAGCTGCTGACAGAATAAGGCATTGCCCTCATTGAGGGTATTCCCAAGGGTGCATGCAAAATTATGACAGGCATGACCCTACCTTCCCAGCACCTTATTACCCCCAAAACACTGAGTACCTGCTTTGAAGGGGCTGATCCACCTACTGCAGTATTTCTGGTAATGACTCACAAAATCCCACACGATTCTGATACCATTTTCTTGATAAAACCAGCTGCCAAAACGAAACTATACATTTGGTGCTTGGAAAAAAAAATTATAATAATTATAATTATAATA